>NC_084628.1:38304149-38379149 GCF_033978795.1 Nerophis ophidion | reverse complement strand
ATGCGGAGGACGCGGCACATGGTGCGTGCATGGGGGGGGACAATAGCTCCACCTGTGCGACGGCGCAGAGAGAAGTCCAGAATTTTTTTTTTTTGTCATCAAAAAGGGAGTTTTTTTTGGTTTGGTGCACTAATTGTAAGTCAATCAATCAATCAATGTTTACTTATATAGCCCTAAATCACTAGTGTCTCAAAGGGCTGCACAAACCACTACGACATCCTCGGTAGGCCCACATAAGGGCAAGGAAAAACTCACACCCAGTGGGACGTCGGTGACAATGATGACTATGAGAACCTTGGAGAGGAGGAAAGCAGTGGATGTCGAGCGGGTCTAACATGATACTGTGAGAGTTCAATCCATAATGGATCCAACACAGTCGCGAGAGTCCAGTCCAAAGCGGATCCACCACAGCAGCGAGAGTCCCGTTCACAGCGGAGCCAGCAGGAAACCATCCCAAGCGGAGGCGGATCAGCAGCGCAGAGATGTCCCCAGCCGATACACAGGCAAGCAGTACATGGCTACCGGATCGGACCGGACCCCCTCCACAAGGGAGAGTGGGACATAGGAGAAAAAGAAAAGAAACGGCAGATCAACTGGAGTCTATTTAAAGGCTAGAGTATACAAATGAGTTTTAAGGTGAGACTTAAATGCTTCTACTGTGGTGGCATCTCGAACTGTTACCGGGAGGGCATTCCAGAGTACTGGAGCCCGAACGGAAAACGCTCTATAGCCCGCAGACTTTTTTTGGGCTTTGGGAATCACTAATAAGCCGGAGTCCTTTGAACGCAGATTTCTTGCCGGGACATATGGTACAATACAATCGGCAAGATAGGATGGAGCTAGACCGTGTAGTATTTTATACGTAAGTAGTAAAACCTTAAAGTCACATCTTAAGTGTACAGGAAGCCAGTGCAGGTGAGCCAGTATAGGTATATATGTATGTATATATGTATATAAAGGTATATACAGTATAGGCGTAATATGATCAAACTTTCTCGTTCTTGTCAGAAGTCTAGCAGACGCATTTTGTACCAACTGTAATCTTTTAATGCTAGACATGGGGAGACCCGAAAATAATACGTTACAGTAGTTAGTAGTAGTAAAGTGTATCTTGTGTTTTTTTTTATGTTGATTTAATTAAAAAAAATAATAATAATGAATACATTTTTAAATAAATGAAAAAATTATTCTGCGGCCTGGTACCAATCGAGCCGCGGCCCGTTGGTTAGAGCAGTGGTTCTCAAATGGGGGTACGCGTACCCCTGGGGGTACTTGAAGGTATGCCAAGGGGTATGTGAGATTTTTTTTCTAAAATCATTTATAAATATATTTATTGAATAATACTTCGACAAAATATGAATGTAAGTTCATAAACTGTGAAAAGAAATGCAACAATGCAATATTCATTTTTGTGAACATGTTCCATAAATATTGATGTTAAAGATTTGGGTTTTTTTGTGAAGAAATGTTTAGAATGAAGTTGATGAATCCAGATGGATCTCTATTACAATCCCCAAAGAGGGCACTTTGAGTTGATGATTACTTCTATGTGTAGAAATCTTTATTTATAATTATATCACTTGTTTATTTTTCAACAAGTTTTCAGTTATTTTTGTATCTTTTGTTCCAAATAGTTCAAGAAAGACCACTACAAATGAGCAATATTTTGCACTGTTATACAATTTAATAAATCAGAAACTGTCAGGCGTTTTTTCCTCTGCATTTGTCTGTTTCCTGTGTTTAGTATTTCCTGTCAAGTGCTCTTAATTTGTCAGCTTCCCGTCTTGTTCCCTGAGTGCTGTTTTCCTCCTCAGTGTGTTTAGTATTTCCTGTCCTTAGTTCCTGTCTAGTGCTCTTATTTTGTCAACTTCCTGTCCTGTTCCCTGAGTGCTGTGTTCCCCTCCAGCTGCACCACACCTATTGCCAATCAGCCGGCTCCTATTTGTACCTCCTTTGTCATGTGTCAGTTGCTGGATCATTGTATTGTATCGTCTTGTCGATGTCACGTCTAGTCGCTCTTGTGATGTGTTATCGCTCCTGTCGCATCGTACCTCGTCTTTGCAGCGTAGCGGTAAGCTATATTCAGTTGATGTTTGTAGCTTACTGTTTTTTGTTCCCTGCTTCCGTTTTATTTTTTTATTATACAAGTACGACTTCTGTTTGCCTGTTCGCTACCTGCTAGCTTCCACGCTAAGCTTCTGTTGGTTATTTTCTAGCTCCCAGGCTAGCTCCTTTTGTTTGATTATCCGCCTCGTACGCGCTTTGTGTTTGTTTGTACCTTTTTCACATTCCATGCCTGCATCTTGGGGTTCGTCAACTATTAACTCTGACAGAAACTGATGACATAGTGCTGTATTTTACTTCTTTATTTCTTTTTTTTTCAACCAAAAATGCTTTGCTCTGATTAGGGGGTACTTCAATTAAAAAAATGTTCACAGGGGGGTACATCACTGAAAAAAGGTTGAGAACCACTGCTCTAGGGGACATGTTTTTGTGTCCCCCATACCATCTGAGGTCCCCTAAAGGTGACTGTGTAAACAAAGCAATGTCCCCATTAAGTAAGCATTGCCAGAACACACACACACACACACACACACACACGCACAAAACCCTCATACCTTCCAAAACACACTTTGTCAGCATGTCTGTTTTTTGACAAAACAAGTCATCCTGCATACATAAGACACCCCTGAATATAACACAAAGCCTCTTTTTTCAGATGTATATTTTTGGTGAGAACATACAAAACCCCAAAACCAGTAAAGTTGTGACATTGTGTGAATGGTAAATAAAAAACCGAATACAATGATTCGCAAATGTTCAACCTATATTCAATTGAATAGACTGCAAAGACAAGATACTTAAGGTTTGAACTGGAACTTTTTGCAAATATTAGCTCATTTGGCATTAGATGCCTGCAACATGTTTCAAAAAGCTGGGACAAGTGGCAAAAAAGACCGAGAAAGTTGCGGGATGCTCGTCAAACGCTTATTTGGAACATCCCACAGGTGAACAGGCTAATTAGGAACAGAAGTGTTATGTTTTACTAAGTGGAGGTGACGGCAAACGGACACCAGGTGGCTGTAGTGTACAGAGATTTAATATATATATGGTAAATATATATATATAATACTACTACTACTAATAATAATAATAAACAATACTAATAAACTAGAGAATGGTGTGTGTGTGAAAAACCCAAGAGTGTGTATGGTGTAAGACTATGTGAAGTATTTAATTGGAGTGTGTGTTACCAACGTGTTGGAGACGCGGTGCTGTCAGACAAGGGCGAGGCAGGCAGGGAAGTCCAAGGCGGAAACGGGGTCAAAAGCAGGAGAGCGAGTCCAAAGTCCAAAAACGAGGTCGGGGATCCAGGAAAGCAAAATGGGGGCCAGGAAGGAAGGGGTGGTGCTGACACGACACTGTGAGAAGAGCAGGAGAAACAGGGATCAGGGGGAAAACAAAGGCACAAGGAAATAGGCAACGAGCAAGGAGGGAGTCAGAGACACACAGCTTACGAGGAGTAGTTTCACCATATGAGAACTAAGGTCCCGCGAGGATCCCTGGGTCCACTGGTCTCTTAAGCAGCTGCACCTCATCAGTCCCAGGTGTGTCAGGCGTGGACTGCCTCCGGCTGCGGCGGGGAGTGGGCGTGGTTCACTTGATGAGCGCGGGAGCGTGTCTGGAGTGCGCTGTCAGCGGGTCGTCTGGTTGGACCCGCAGCGGAGAGAGACGCAGACTGCTCATGTGCCACAACAAGATGGGTACCATGATTGGGTGTAAAAGCAGCTTCCAGGAAATTCTCAGTCATTCACAAAAAAGGATGGGGCGAGGGTCACCACTTTGTCAACAAATGCCTGAGCATATAATTCACCAGTTTAAGAACAACATTTCTCAAGGAGCTATCGCTAGGAATTTAGGGATTTCACCAAATACGATCTGTAATATCATCAAAAGGTTAGAGAATCTGGAGAAAGCACTTCACATAAGTGATGATATTACCTACCTTGGATCCCTCAGGTGGTACTGCATCAAAAAGTGACATCAGTGTGTAAAGGATATCATTACATGGCCTCAGGAACACTTCCGAAAACCACTGTCAGTAACTACGGTTGGTCGCTACATCTGTAAGTGCAAGTTAAACTCTACTATGCAAAGCAAAAGCCATTTATCAACAACACCCAGAAACGCCACTGACTTCGCTGGGCCCGAGCTCATCTAAGTTGGACTGATGCAAAGTGGAAAAGTGTTCTGTAGTCTGACGAGTCCACATTTTAAATTTTTTGGGGAAACCGGACGTCGTGTCCTCTGGACCAAAGAGGAAAAGAACCATCCGGATTGTTCTAGGCGCAAAGTTGAAAAAGTGTATTAAGGTATATTAAGGTCCAAGGCATGGGTAACTTACACATCTGCGAAGGCACCGTGAAAGCTAAAAGGTACATGCAGGTTTCGGAGCAACATATGTGGCCATCCAAGCAATGTTATCATGGATGCCCCTGCTTATTTCAGCAAGACAATGCCAAGCCACGTGTTACAACAGCGTGGCTTTGTGATTCATCACCCCAGAGAAGGCGTCACCACTGCTCTAGAGTCCAGTGGTGACGTGCTTTACACCACTGCATCCCAGGCTTTGCATCGGACTTGGTGACGTACGGCTTAGATGCAGCTGCTCGGCCATGGAAACCCATTCCATGAAGATCTCTGCGTACTGTACGTGGGCTAAATGGAAGGTCACATGAAGTTAAGAGCTTGTAGCAATCTGACTGTGCAGAAAGTCTTTGCACTATGTGCTTCAGCATCCGCCGACCCCTCTCTGTCAGTTTACGTGGCCTACCACTTGGTGGCTGAGTTGCTGTTGTTCCCAAACTCTTCCATTGTCTTCTAATAAAGTTGACATTGGAATATTTAGGAGCGAGGAGATTTCACGTTTGGATTTATCACACGGGTGGCATCCTATGACAGTTCCACGCTGGAAAGCACTGAGAGCGGCTCATTCTTTCACAGATGTTTGTAGAAACAGTTTCCGTGCCTAAGTGCTTGATTTGATACACCGGGCCAAGTGATTAGGACACCTGATTCTTATCATTTGGATGGGTGGACAAATACTTTAGGCAATATAGTTGTGGAAGTTGCGTCCTAGCGAGTGCCGCCGATCACACGGAGTCTGCCGTTCAGACTTGAACAAGGTTTATTAGCCGTCAAAATATTTTTACTGTCTTGACTTTTCAGTCTGTTGTCTTTCTCTGCGACCCTCCTCCTCCCGCCGTTCCTGACCGCTGCTCTTAAAGACAACAGGTGATTAGACAACTCGTACCACCTGGGAAATGCAATCACCGGCCAGCTGTGTCTCGCCGTCAGCACTGCCATGCCCCCGTCTGATGGTGCTCTGTCTTCAGCACCATGGAGACAGGGGCGGTGACCTTTGCTCCTGCAGAAATCCCCATTAACCGTCCACCCCCTGACTTACAGAGAGACGGAGGTTAAGGTAAAGTACCAATGATTGTCACACACACACACTAGGTGTGGCGAAATTACCCTCTGCATTCGACCCATCACCCTTGTTCACCCCCTGGGAGGTGAGGGGAGCGGTGAGCAGCACTTTTGGGTGATTTAACCCCCAATTCCAACCCTTGAGTGCCAAGCAGGGAGGTAATGGCTCCCATTTTTATAGTCTTCGGTTTGAACTCCTACCAGTCTCAGGGCGGACACTCCAACCGTTTCCAGTGAGGGTTGGACTCCTCCAAAGCTGTCCTTTGTCACCGATTCTGTTTATAACTTCTATGGACAGAATTTCTAGGTGCAGTCAAGGCGTTGAGGGGATCTGGTCTGGTGGCCGCAGGATTAGGTCTCTGCTTTTTACAGATGATGTGGTCCTGATGGCTTTATCTGGCCAGGATTTTCAGCTCTCACTGGATCGGTTCGTAGCCGAGTGTCAGCACCTTCGCCCGGAAAAGGGTGGAGTGCCATCTCCGGGTTGGGAAGGAGACCTTGCCCCAAGTGGAGGAGTTCAAGTACCTCGGAGTCTTGTTCAAGAGTGAGGGAAGAGTGGCTGGTGAGATCGACAGGCGGATCGGTGCGGCGTCTTCAGTAATGCGGACGTTGTACCGATCCGTTGTGGTGAAGAAGGAGCTGAGCCGGAAGGTAAAGCTCTCAATTTACCGGTCGATCTACGTTCCCATCCTCACCTATGGTCATGAGCTTTGGGTCATGACCGAAAGGATAAGATCACGGGTACAAGCGGCCGAAATGAGTTTCCTCCGCCGGGTTGTGAGGCTCTCCCTTAGAGATAGGATGAGAAGCTCTGCCATCCGGGAGGAACTCAAAGTAAAGCCGCTGCTCCTTCACATGGAGAGGAGCCAGATGAGGTGGTTCAGGCATCTGGTCAGGATGCCACCCGAACGCCTCCCTAGGGACGTGTTTAGGGCACGTCCAACCGGTAGGAGGCCACGGGGAAGACCCAGGACACGTTGGGAAGACTATGTCTCCCAGCTAGCCTGGGAACGCCTCGGGATCCCCCGGGAAGAGCTGGACGAAGTGGCTGGGGAGAGGGAAGTCTGGGCTTCCCTGCTTAGGCTGTTGCCCCCGCGACCCGACCTCGGATAAGCGGAAGAAGATGGACGGATGGATGGCAATTACTGTCCGTAAGAGACTACAACAACTTTCCGCGGGGCATTTAAAGTTAAGAGCTTAAATGACCTTCAATTTGATGCCCATAGGTACTAAAATATTCCAATGGTGAAGGAAAATGGACTCAAAAACGTTGAGGTACATTTCTGTGTTTATTTTCTCTGGCTGCGGCTCTCTAACTGCATGCAAGAAGCGATTAAAAACTGCAAAATAAAACAGGTCCGGGGGCCCAAACTTTGCAATTCTTTGGTGACTGTAGGCGTGTGGCCCTTAACTGTGACACCATCTTGTGTTCATGACGAAACTGAGCTTGTTTCGTACTCTCCCTCAGACATGTCCACTTCCACACACACGTGAGCTACGGTGGCCTAGGATGGACAAACAAGACCGTTCTCACACCAGTTCAACAGTCCGGGGTCTCCGTTGTGGCATTTTAGTCTACATATTGCACCACACATTTTTAATGGGGGACAGGTCTGGACTACAGGCAGGCCAGTCTAGTACCCACACCCTTTTACTACCAGGCCACTCTGTTGTAACATGTGGCTTGGCATCATCTTGCTGAAATAAGCAGGGGCGTCCGTGATAACGTACGTACATTCCAGCATTAATGGTGCCTTCACAGTTGTGTAAGTTACCCATGCCTTGGGCACTAATACACCCGCATACCATCACCGATGCTGGCTTTTCAACTTGGTGCCTTAAACAATCCGGATGGTTCTTTTCCTCTTTGTTCCGGAGGACACCACGTCCACAGTTTCCAAATATAATTTGAAATGTGGACTCGTCAGACCACAGAACACTTTTCCACTTAGCATCAGTCCATCCTAGAGGAGCTCGGGCCCAGGGAAGCCGGCGGCCTTTCTGGGTGTTGTTGACAAATGGCTTTCGCTCTGCATAGTAGTTTTAACTTGACCTTACAGATGTAGCGACAAACTGTAGTTACTGACGGTGGTTTGTTGCTTGATGTACAGCATTAAGTTTTTCAACAGTCCGGGGTCTCCGTTGTGGTATTTTGCGCTTCATAATGCACAAAACATTTTTAATGGGAGACAGGTCTGGGTGGTTCTTTTCCTCTTTGGTCCGTAGGACACGACTTCCATAGTTTCCATAAACTATTTGAAATGTGGACTCGTCAAACCACAGAACACTTTTCCTACTTTGCATCAGTCCATCTAAGTTGAGCTCGGGCCCAGCGAAGCCGGCGGCGTTTCTGGGTGTTGTTGATAAAATGGCTTTTACTCTACATTGGAGAGTTTTAACTTGCACTTACAGACGTAGCGACACACTGTAGTTACTGGCATGGGTTTTCGGAAGTGTTCCTGAGCCCATGTGGTGACATCCTTCACACACTGATGTCCCTTTTTGATGCAGTACCGCCTCAGGGATCGAAGGTCCATAATATCATTGCTTACGTGCAGTCATTTCTCCAGGCTCTCTGAACC
This sequence comes from Nerophis ophidion, assembly GCF_033978795.1. NCBI lineage: Eukaryota > Metazoa > Chordata > Actinopteri > Syngnathiformes > Syngnathidae > Nerophis > Nerophis ophidion. The sequence continues at coordinate 38,371,077 of NC_084628.1, read as the reverse complement.
TTTTGATGATATTACGGACCGTAGATGGTGAAGTCCCTATTTCTCAACAATAGCTTGTTGAGAAATGTTGTTCTTAAACTTTTGGATTTTTTTGATTAAGCATTTGTTGACTGAGTATTTCCCGGTAACTACTTTTATACCCAATCATGGCACCCACCTGTTCCCAATTAGCCTGCACACCTGTAGGATGTTCCAAATAAGCGCTTGATGAGCATTCCTCCACTTTCTCAGTCTTTTTTGCCTCTTGTGCCAGCTTTTAGAAACATGTTGCAGGCATCAAATTCCAAATGAGCTAATATCTGCAATAAACAACTACGTTTACCAGTTCCAACGTTAGACACAAACCCCGTTTCCATATGAGTTGGGAAATTGTGTTAGATGTAAATATAAACAGAATACAATGATTTGCAAATCCTTTTCAACCCATATTCAGTTGAATGTGCTACAAAGACAACATATTTGATGTTCAAACTGATAAACATTTTTTTTTTTTTGCAAATAATCATTAACTTTAGAATTTGATGCCAGCAACACGTGACAAAGAAGTTGGGAAAGGTGGCAATAAATACTGATAAAGTTGAGGAATGCTCATCAAACACTTATATGGAACATCCCAGAGGTGTGCAGGCTAATTGGGAACAGGTGGGTGCCATGATTGGGTATAAAAGCAGCTTCCATGAAATGGTAAGTAATTCACAAACAAGAATGGGGTGAGGGTCACCACTTTGTAATCGAACTGTTTTAGAACAACATTTCTCAACGAGCTATTGCAAGGAATTTAGGGATTTTACCATCTACGGTCCGTAAAATCATCAAAAAGTTCAGAGAATCTGTAAAAATCACTGCACATAAGCGATGATATTACGGACTTTTGATCCCTCAGGCGGTACTGCGCCAAAAACCAACATCAGTGTGTAAAGGATATCACCACATGGGCTCAGGAACACTTCATAAAACCACTGTCAGTAACTACAGTTGGTCGCTACATCTGTAAGTGCAAGTTAAAACTCTACTATGCAAAGCCAAACCCATTTATCAACAACACCCAGGAACGCCGCCGGCTTGGGTGGGCCTGAGCTCATCTAAGATGGACTGATGCAAAGTGAAAAGGTGTTCTGTGGTCTGAGGAGTCCACATTTCAAATTATATTTGGTAACAGAGAACGCTGTGTCCTCCAGAACAAAGAGGAAAATAACCATTCGGATTGTTATAGGCGCAAAGTTCAAAAGCCAGCATCTGTGATGGTATGGGGGTGTATTAGTGCCCAAGGCATGGGTAACTTACACATCTGTGAAGGCATCATTAATGCTGAATGGTCCATACAGGTTTTGGAGCAACATATGTTGTCATCCAAGCAACGTTATCATGGACGCCCCTGCTTATTTCAGCAAGACAAGTGTTACAACAGTGTGGCTTCGTAAAAAAAAGAGTGCGGGTACTTTCCTGGCCCGCCTGCAGTCCAGACCTGTCTCCCATCAAAAATGTGTGGTGCATTATGAAGCGTAAAATACGACAGCGGAGACCCCGGACTGTTGAATGACTGAAGCTCTACATAAAACAAAAATGGGAAAGAATTCCACTTTCAAAGCTTCAACAATTAGTTTCCTCAGTTTCCCAAACATTTATTGAGTGTTGTTAAAAGAAAAGGTGATGTAACACAGTGGTGAACATGCCCTTTCCCAACTACTTTGGCACGTGTTGCAGCCATGAAATTCTAAGTTAATTATTATTTAAAAAAAAAAAAAATAAGTTTATGAGTTTGAACATCAAATATGTTGTCTTTGTAGTGCATTCAACTGAATATGGGTTGAAAAGGATTTGCAAATCATTGTATTCTGTTTTTATTTACCATTTACAGTCATGTACAGTATATATACTGTTACAAGGGGTACACATTTATAAGCAACACAAACGGCCCTGGACTAAAGGGTGCAGGGTTATCCCTCACAAATGCAACAAAAGCTATTTTTGAGAGAGTAATGAAGCAAGATTGTCGGGACACAGGCGGTCCTTGGTGGGAAACTGCAGTCTATTCTCATCCTTGCATGCGCACACATGCATTCATTGAAGGGAGGCGGTGGGAGGGATGTCGGGGTGCGGCGTGGCGGGCTTATCAGCGGTAGCCATGTGGATGCTGCTGTCTTCGTGCTCACACCCTTGCAGACACATTCATAACACAGAACAGACTAACGTGGTATCGGTATCAATATCGGATCAGGACACCCGTAACCTAAATATCTGCTTGTCATCTTGATTTGCGATTAAATAAGCAATTACATTCAGGGCTGTCGAGTGATTAATTTGTTTGAATCCGCTTAATCTAATCATGATTAATCACAGGCTATCATTTGCTTGCATGAAAAAATTAGCTGCAGAGACGCAGGGTAATTTCCTCAATTGTCTCCAGTAAGCTAAATAATTTCCCATTTAGCCGGTACATACAACTTGATGCTCTCGTTTGTATAAGACAGTTTGTTTAAACAGTGTTAGTTTAAAGAAACGTATTTACCATCTCAGATGACACTGTTGATTTCCTTTTTTTGTACAATGAGACCCCAGGTAATTGCTTCAATTGTCTCCAGTAAGCAAAATAATTTCCCATTTAGCCAGTAGTTACAACTTGATGCTCTTGTTTGTATAGTAGTTTTTTTAAACAGTGTTAGTTTAAACAAACATATTTACCCTCCGAGATGACACTATTGATCTCCTTTTTTTTCGTACAGAGAACCCAGGTAATTTCCTCAATTGTCTCCAGTAAGCTAAATAATTTCCCATTTAGCCGGTACATACAACTTGATGCTCTCGTTTGTATAAGACAGTTTGTTTAAACAGTGTTAGTTTAAAGAAACGTATTTACCATCTCAGATGACACTGTTGATTTCCTTTTTTTTGTACAATGAGACCCCAGGTAATTTCCTCAATTGTCTCCAGTAAGCAAAATAATTTCCCATTTAGCCAGTAGTTACAACTTGATGCTCCTGTTAGTATAATACAATTTGTTACAACAAACGTATTTACCATCTCAGATGACACTGTTGATCCCCTTTTTTTGTACAGAGACCCCAGGTAATTTTCTCAATTGTCTCCAGTAAGAAAAATGATTTCCCATATTAGCCGGTAGTTACAACTTGATGCTCTCGTTTGTGTAGTACAGTTTGTTTACACAGTGTTAGTTTAAACAAACATAATTACCATCTCAGATGACACTGTTGATCCCCCTTTTTTTGTACAGAGACGCCCTCAATTTCCTCAATTGTCTCCAGTAAGCAAAATAACTTCCAATTTAGCCGGTAGTTACAACTTGATGCTCTTGTTTGTATAGTACAGTTTTTTTTAAACAGTGTTAGTTTAAACAAACATTTACCCTCCGAAATGACACTGTTGTTGTCCTTTTTTGTACAATGAGACCCAAGTAATTGCCTCAAATGTCTCCAGTAAGCAAAATCATTTCCCATTTAGCCAGTAGTTACAACTTGATGCTCTTGTTTGTATAGAACAGTTTGTTTAAACAGTGTTAGTTTAAACAGTGTTAGTTTAAACAAACATATTTACCCTCCCAGATGACACTATTGATCTCCTTTTTTTATACAGAGAACCCAGGTAATTTCCTCAATTGTCTCCAGTAAGCAAAATAACTTCCAATTTAGCCGGTAGTTACAACTTGATGCTCTTGTTTGTATAGTACAGTTTTTTTTTTAAACAGTGTTAGTTTAAACAAACATTTACCCCCCGAAATGACACTGTTGTTGTCCTTTTTTGTACAATGAGACCCAAGTAATTGCCTCAAATGTCTCCAGTAAGCAAAATCATTTCCCATTTAGCCAGTAGTTACAACTTGATGCTCTTGTTTGTATAGAACAGTTTGTTTAAACAGTGTTAGTTTAAACAAACATATTTACCCTCCCAGATGACACTATTGATCTCCTTTTTTTTATACAGAGAACCCAGGTAATTTCCTCAATTGTCTCCAGTAAGCAAAATAATTTCCCATTTAGCCGGTACATACAACTTGATGCTCTCGTTTGTATAGTACAGTTTGTTTAAACAGTGTGTTACTTTAAAGAAACGTATTTACCATCTCAGATGACACTGTTGATTTCCTTTTTTTGTACAATGAGACCCCAGGTAATTGTTTCGATTGTCTCCAGTAAACAAAATAATTTCCCATTTAGCCAGTAGTTACAACTTGATGCTCCTGTTAGTATAATACAATTTGTTACAACAAACGTATTTACCCGCTCAGATGACGCTGTTGATCCCCTTTTTTTGTACAGCGACCCCAGGTAATTTCCTCAATTGTCTCCAGTAAACAAAATAATTTCCCATATTAGCCGGTAGTTACAACTTGATGCTCTCGTTTGTATAGTACAGTTTGTTTAAACAGTGTTAGTTTAAACAAACGTATTTACCCTCCCAGATGACACTATTGATCTCCTTTTTTTTGTACAGAGACCCCAGGTAATTGTCTCAATTGTCTCCAGTAAACAAAATAATTTCACATTCAGCCGGTAGTTACAACTTGATGCTCTTGTTTGTATAGTACAGTTTGTTTAAAAAGTGTTAGTTTAAACAAACGTATTTACCCTCTCAGATGACACTGTTGATCTTCTTTTTTTTGTAGAGAGACCCACATGTAATTTCCTCAATTATCTCCAGTAAGCAAAACAATTCCCATTTAGCCAGTAGTTACAACTTGATGCTCTTGTTTGTATAATACATTTTGTTTAAACAAACGTATCTACCCTCTCAGATGACACTGTTGATCCCCTTTTTTGTACAATGAGACCCTAGGTAATTGTCTCAATTGTCTCCAGTAAGCAAAATAATTTCCCATATTAGCCGGTAGTTACAACTTGATGCTCTTGTTTGTATAGTACAGTGTGTTTATACTTGTTGTGCGGGACATGATGTTAAGTGGAAAACGATGTTCAATTTGTCCGTCGTACTTTTGTCGACAACATTGACGCAGGTAAACGCTCCTTGTCGATGTAGCATTCTTGTTAGCGGCATTCCTGAGTACGTGTTTTGCTTTAAGATGGTATTTTAAACTCGATGTGCGCCGATAGTGTCACGCCTGTAGATTATGTTTTGTTTTTTGCCGTTTGGTCATGTTATGTTTATTTTTTTGGACATTTGGTTCTGTCTTTGCACTTCCGGGTTTGTTTTCGTCTCCATGCCAACCCATTGGTTTCACCTGGTCTCCTAGTCACGTCCCTGTCCTCAGCCTCACACCTGTTTTCACTAATCACCATAGCTGCTATTTAAGCCATTCTTTTTTCTGTCTTCGTCCTTGCAGCTTCACCTATCCATGCTGCATCTCCTTCATGTCCTCGAACACCTTGTTTCGGTCCAAGTAAGTTTTGTATTTATGCCTCAGTGCAAGTATTGCTTTTTTTTTTATGCCACAGTGTAAATTTTTGTTTCATGTCTTTAATCATGCCATTGTGCTAGTTTTGTTTTGAGTAGTTTATTATCCACCATTGAGCGCGTCCTTGTTTTCCCTTTTTTTTTGTATTTAGTGTGTAAAAAATAAAAAGATGTACCTTAATTCACGCCTGGCTCGTTCCAAATTCCCTCTGCGTCGGAGAAACAACCCTAATCCAAGTCCCAGTTTGACAGATAGAAAGAAAGTGCCCCAAAATATGGACACAAATTTGTAGTCAGAATGTCCATCTGCTCTCCTGTTTAGGAAACTAAACGTATAATCTATTTATGATATCAACACAGTTTAGTCCTCTTCTTTTATTTATGAATGTACTTACCTTCCTAATAAGCTTCCCACACCTTTCAAATATTATTTTAAGACTTGCAAGTTCATTATCATTTTACTAGACAAACTGATAATTTCCGGCCTATCTTTGACCGTATCACTCTTAACCAGTTTTGCATTGAAAACAGAGGTTCTTTACTCTGGAATAGTCACCTATGTCTTGAAAATTCCACATTTTCACAGACTAAATACTTCCACACACACACACACACACACACACACACACACACACACACACACGCACACACACACACACACACACACACACACACACACACACACACACACACACACACACACACACACACACACACACACACACACACACACACACACACACACACACACACACACGGGCGGTATAGCTCGGTTGGTAGAGTGGCTGTGCCAGCAACTTGAGGGTTGCAGGTTCGATTCCCGCTTCCGCCATCCTAGTCACTGCCGTTGTGTCCTTGAGCAAGACACTTTACCCACCTGCTCCCAGTGCCACCCACACTGGTTTAAATGTAACTTAGATATTGGGTTTCACTATGTAAAGCGCTTTGAGTCACTAGAGAAAAGCGCTATATAAATATAATTCACTTCACTTCACACACACACACACACATTCTTGTATTTCGTACCTTCTTGGGACCTCCGAAAAAAAAATGCCTAGCTCTTTAAGACCCCCCTCTATAGATACATAAAGATTTGTATTTACAACATTAATAATATATAAATACTATGCAAATATAAAAAAAAGATTGTTGTGAAAAATGTGTTGGAATTTCGCAAGAAAAAGGTGACAAGTTTATAACAAAATCTTGGCATTTTGGCAGTATTATAATAAAAATCGTAATATTACTCAACACAAGTCAAGATTTGACAAGAAAAACTGAACACTTGTGAAATATTATGATAAAAGTTGGGATTTTACTCAATAACAGTCGCATTTTTACAACAAAAACTGACAATTGTGCAATATGGTAAAAGTTGGAATTTTACTCGATAACATTGCAATTTTACAAGAAACGCTTAAAATGTCGTAATTTTACTCGCACAAAAGTCACCATTTTATTAGAAAACTTCAAAACATTTTGGCAATCTTGTAACAATCTTCCGAATTTTACTTAGTAAAATTATGACACAAGTCATAATTGTACTAAAAAAAAAATGTCACTGTTTTACAAGAGCAACAAAAAAATTGGCAATGTTGTGATAAAAGTCAGAATTTTATATGACAAATGTCACCATTTTGCATTAAAAAGTCATAATTTTACATAAAGTAATAATTTCACGAGACAATATTGCAATATTACGGAAACTGAAAGAACATGAGAAATTGTTCTCAATTTTATAAGCAAAAAGTTGACACATTGTGAGGAAAAAGACTGCTTTTAGTTAATTTTTTTTGTAAATGTTTTGTTTGTAATTGGTTTTAAATCTTCATTAGTTACTACAGTATGTCTCTATATACATATTTATTTGATTAATTTTGGCCAAACAAGGCGCAATTCAATATCTTACACACACTTTTTACATATGTTGACCAGAGGGGGAGCACTTCAAATTTTTGCACACACTTATTTCATATGTTGACCAGAGGGGGAGCACTTCAAATTTTTGCACACACTTGTTATTTCATATGTTGACCAGAGGGGGAGCACTTCAAATTTTTACACACGCTTATTTCATATGTTGACCAGAGGGAGAGCACTTCAAATTTTTATACACACTTGTTATTTCATATGTTGACCAGAGGGGGAGCACTTAAAACGAAGTCGCCATAAACAAATAGATTTTTGGCTACAAGACGAGTGACATTACCGGGGCGGTGTAGCTAGGTTGGTAGAGCGACCGTGCCAGCAACTTGAGGGTTCCAGGTTCGATGCCCGCTTCAGCCATCCCCGTCACTGCCGTTGTGTCCTTGGGTAAGACACTTTACCCACCTGCTCCCAGTGTCACCCACACTGGTTCAAATGTAACTTAGATATTGGGTTTCACTTTTATAAAGCGCTTTGAGTCACTAGAGAAAAGCGCTGTATAAATATAATTCACTTCACTTCACACTTCAAATTTTTACACACACTTATTTCATATGTTGACCAGAAGGGGAGAACTTCAAATTTTTACACACACTTCTTATTTCATATGTTGACCACAGGGGGAGCACTTCAAATTTTTACACACACTTGTTATTTCATATGTTGACCAGAGGGGGAGCACTTCAAACGAAGTTGACGTAAACAAAGTGTTTTTTTCTGGCTACAAGACGAATGACATTACCGGGGCGGTGTAGCTCGGTTGGTAGAGCGGCCGTGCCAGCAACTTGAGGGTTCCAGGTTCGATGGCGGTTTAAGCCATCCCCGTCACTGCCGTTGTGTCCTTGGGTATAACAGTTTACCCACCTGCTCCCAGTGCCACCCACACTGGTTCAAATGTAACTTAGATATTGGGTTTCACTTTTATAAAGTGCTTTGAGTCACTAGAGAAAAGCGCTATATAAATATAATTCACTTCACTTCACACTTCAAATTTTTACACACACTTATTTCATATGTTCACCAGAAGGGGAGAACTTCAAATTTTTACACACACTTGTTATTTTGTATGTTAACCACAGGGGGAGCACTTCAAATTTTTGCGCACACTTGTTATTTTATATGTTGACCAGAGGGGGAGCACTTAAAACGAAGTCGACATAAACAAAGTGATTTTTGGCTACAAGACGAGTGACATTACCGGGGCGGTGTAGCTCGGTTGGTAGAGCGGCCGTGCCAGCAACTTGAGGGTTCCAGGTTCGATGCCCGCTTCAGCCATCCCCGTCACTTCCGTTGTGTCCTTGGGTAAGACACTTTACCCACCTGCTCCCAGTGTCACCCACACTGGTTCAAATGTAACTTAGATATTGGGTTTCACTTATATAAAGCGCTTTGAGTCACTAGAAAAAAGCGCTATATAAACATAATTCACTTCACTTCACATTTTTACACACACTTGTTATTTCATATGTTGACCAGAGGGGGAACACTTTTAAAACCGACACACAGTCAATTTGAAAAATCCCTCCTTTTTGGGACCACCCTAATTTTGATAGATTTCACCAGCAGGGGGTGCAAATGAGACATTGTCTATTACATGCAATGGTTTTCCGTATTGGTACCATGGTTTATGTCCTAACTTGTTCACACCTCCTCATATGAAGGCTACTTTTCCTAGTTGATGTCTCAAAAAGGGTAGAAATTTAAGAACACACACACACATCCTGCGGGTGGGGTGGGTGGTTCCCGTGGCCCCGTGCTGGACGGTCCCTTCCAGGTTTGGGGGGGTGGGCTCGTGGGGGCTTGGTTGCTGGTGGGGCGGAGGCGGTCTTCCTGTCCGGTTGCGGGGAGTCTCTAGGCCACCTCTAACCCACTGGGCAGGGGCGTCCCGCCTTTCTGCCCGTGTGGGGTATGGTCTCTCTCTGGCTTGCGGACTGGCTGTCCCCTGCTTCTCCCGTGCCTTGTCTGTCTGCGGCCTGCTGCTGGCTCTTCTGGCTGCGTGGGGCCGATGGTCCCTGGTTCCCTGGGCACCACACCTGCAGTGGCTGGGGCAATACTCTGGCTCCCACGCACACTGGGAGTCACATATATTGTACATACAAACACACATATACTCACATACACACTGTTATTCATACATACATACATACATACATACATACATACATATATACATACATACATATATACATACATACATATATACATACATACATAGGTACCTACCCTCCCACATATATACACAAATACAGTACATACCTACACACTGTACATATACATTCACTGTACAAACATGCATACCCACATACTGTACATATACAAGTACATATACATACATAGATTCATGCACATAAACACGTTTCATCAGACATAAATTAACGTTGTTGCTCTAGTGCAGGGGTGCCCATTACGTCGATCGCGAGCTACCAGTCGACCGCGGGGGGTGTGTCAGTCGATCTCCAGCCAGGCTTTTAAAAAAAATAGACCTAAAAATTAGTGATCATCAATCTTCACCAAGACGTCACTTAAATGACATTCACGGTACCGGAGGGTCTTGTGAGATGACGCTGGCTGCTGCAAGATCATTATTATGAAAATATGACCGAGAGGAAGGCGAGAAGCACTTTTAATTTCAACAGACTCTCGCGCCGTACCTTCCGTCAAAACTCTAAAGGCCGACTGCACATTTCCTATCTCCACAATAAAAGCCCTGCTTCATGCTGCCTGCGCTAAATAAATACAGAGTCTCGGAAAACTGGCGTGCACAAGCGATCCCTCAGAAAGCTGGCGTGCACATCACTTGTGCACGCCAGCTTTCCGAGACTCTTATTTTGTTAGCGCAGGCAGCATGAAGCAGGGCTTTTATTGTGAAGATAGGAAATGTGCAGTCGGCCTTTAGAGTTTTGACGGAAGGGACGGCGCGAAAGTCTGTTGAAATAAAAAGTGTTTCTCGCCTTCCTCTCTGTCATTTTTTCATAATAATGAACTGGCAGCAGCCAGCGTCATCTCACAAGACCCTCGGGTGCCGTGAATGTCAATCAAGCAAGCTACGGAATTTGCCGCCAATGTTTTTCTTGTAAAGTGTATGGAAGCTGGATGAATTAGATGCCAAAAACCAACCACTTTCATGTGGTATTGTACAGAAAGGACAACTTTTTTTCTCCTCCATTTGAAAATGTGGGCGTTATCATCATTACTGTCTGATTCCAATCAATGCAAGTCATCAGAATCAGGTAATACACCAACTTATATTCTTGTCTTCGTGAAAGAAAGACATCTATATGTGTTACACATGCTTGTATTATCATTAAACACATTTAACTTGTTTACAAAAATGTCTCTTTCATAAATAAATAAATATAAATGATATATATATATGAGGTAGATCCCCTCGAGTTGGTCAATTGAAAAGTAGCTCGCCTGCAGAAAAAGTGTGGGCACCCCTGCTCTAGGGTAAGCCGGGTAACACACGGCACACTGACATATGCCCACATATGAGGTCCTCTCCAAGGTTTCTCCTAGTCATCATTGTCCCTGACGTCCCACTGGGGTGAGTTTTCCTTGCCGTTTATGTGGGCTCTACCGAGGATGTCGTTGTGGTTTGTGCAGCCCTTTGAGACACTTGTGATTTAGAGCTATATAAATAAACATTGATTGATTGATTGATTGACTTGTTCAACACTTGGTGACAGTTATCTAGTAAAAAAAAAAATTTTTAAATATTTTTTTGTCTTTTCTAGGAGTGATGCTGGTGCAAATATGCCCAAGACGGGACAAGCGGTAGGAAATGGATGGATGATTGACTTGCTCAACACTTGGTGACAGTTAGTATAGTAAAAAAAAAATAAATAAATAAATAAAAAATAGTTTTTTCTAGGAGCGATGCTGGTGCAAATATGTCCAAGATGGCACAAGCGGTAGAAAATGGATGGATAATTGATTGATTAATTGACTTGCTCAATACTTGGTGACAGTTAGTATAGTAAAAAAACAACAACACTTTTTTTTGGTCTTTTCTAGGAGCGATGCTGGTGCAAATATGTCCAAGAAGGGACAAGCGGTAGAAAATGGATGGATGGATGATTGATTAATTGACTTGCTCAATACTTAGTGACAGTTAGTATAGTAAAAAAAAATAAAAAATTGTTTTTTCTAGGAGCGATGCTGGTGCAAATATGTCCAAGACGGGACAAGCGGTAGTAAATGGATGGATAATTGATTGATTGATTGACTTGCTCAACACTTGGAGACAGTTAGTATAGTGAAAAAACCAAAAACATATTTTTTTTTTTGTAGGAGTGATGCTGGTGCAATTATGTCCAAGACTGGACAAGCGGTAGTAAATGGATGGATAATTGATTGATTGATTGACTTGCTCAACACTTGGAGACAGTTAGTATAATGAAAAAAACAAAAACATATTTTTTTTTTTGTAGGAGCAATGCTGGTGCAATTATGTCCAAGACTGGACAAGCGGTAGAAAATGGATGGATGATTGATTTATTGATTGATTGACTTGCTCAACACTTGGTGACTGTTAGTATAGTAAAAAAAAAACAAAAAAATGTTTTTTTTGTCTTTTCTAGAAGCGATGCTGGTGCAAATATGTCCAAGACGGGACAAGCGGTAGAAAATGGAGGGATGGATAATTGATTGATTGATTTGCTCAATACTTGGTGACAGTTAGTATAGTGGAAAAAAAAATAAAAAACATTTTTTTTGTCTTTTCTTGGAGCGATGGTGGTGCAAATATGTCCAAGACGGGACAAGCGGTAGGAAATGGATGGATGGATAATTGATTGATTGATTGATTGACTTGCTCAACACTTTGTGACAGTTAGTATAGTAAAAAAAAAAAAACATTTTTTTTTTTTTTTTTTTCTAGGAGCGATGCTGGTGAAAATATGTCCAAGACGGGACAAGCGGTAGGAAATGGATGGATGGATAATTGATTAATTGACTTGCTCAACACTTGGTGACAGTTAGTATAGTAAAAAAAAAATATATATATATTTTTTGTCTTTTCTAGGAGCGATGCTGGTGCAAATATGTCCAAGACGGGACAAGCGGTAGAAAATGGATGGATGATTGACTTGCTCAACACTTGGTGACAGTTAGTATAGTAAAAAAAAATAAAACAATTTTTTTTGTTTTTTTCTCGGAGCGATGCTGGTGCAAATATGTCCAAGACGGGACAAGCGGTAGGAAATGGATGGATGGATAATTGATTGATCGATTGACTTGTTCAACACTTGGTGACAGTTAGTATAGTAAAACAAATAAATGTTTTTTTTTTTTTTTCTAGGAGCGATGCTGGTGCAAATATGTCCAAGACGGGACAAGCGGTAGAAAATGGATGGATGATTGACTTGCTCAACACTTGGTGACAGTTAGTATAGTAAAAAAAAAATATATATATATCTTTGGTCTTTTCTAGGAGCGATGCTGGTGCAAATATGTCCAAGACGGGACAAGCGGTAGGAAATGGATGGATGACTTATTGATTGATTGACTTGCTCAATACTTGGTGACAGTTAGTATAGTAAAAAAAACAAAAACATTTTTTTTTTTTCTAGGAGTGATGCTGGTGCAAATATGTCCAAGACGGGACAAGCGGTAGGAAATGGATGGATGACTTATTGATTGATTGACTTGCTCAATACTTGGTGACAGTTAGTATAGTAAAAAAAAAAATATATATTTTTTTTTTTGTCTTTTCTAGGAGCGATGCTGATGCAAATATGTCCAAGACGGGACAAGCGGTAGGAAATGGATGGATAATTGATTAATTGACTTGCTCAACACTTGGTGACAGTTAGTATAGTAAAAGAAAAAGAAAAAAACATTTTTTTTGTCTTTTCTAGGAGCGATGCTGGCGCAAATATGTCCAAGACGGGACAAGCGGTAGAAAAAGGATGGATAATTGATTGATTAATTGACTTGCTCAATACTTGGTGACAGTTAGTATAGTAAAAAAAAAAAAAAAAAGTTTTTGTTTTTTTCTAGGAGCGATGCTGGTGCAAATATGTCCAAGACGGGACAAGCGGTAGAAAATGGATGGATAATTGATTGATTGATTGACTTGCTCAATACTTGGTGACAGTTAGTATAGTAAAAAAAAAAAAAAAGTTTTTTTTTTTTTTTCTAGGAGCGATGCTGGTGCAAATATGTCCAAGACGGGACAAGCGGTAAAAAATGGATGGATAATTGATTGATTGATTGATTGATTGACCTGTTCAACACTTGGCGACAGTTAGTATAGTAAAAAAATATATATATATATATATTTTTTGTCTTTTCTAGGAGCGATGCTGGTGCAAATATGTCCAAGACGGGACAAGCGGTAGGAAATGGATGGATAATTGATTGATTGATTGATTGACTTGTTAAACACTTGGCGACAGTTAGTATAGTAAAAAAAAAAAAATATATATATTTTTTGTATTTTCTAGGAGCGATGCTGGTGCAAATATGTACAAGACGGCACAAGCGGTAGGAAATGGATGGATGGATGATTGATTGATTGACTTGCTCAACACTTGGTGACAGTTAGTATAGTAAAAAAAAACAAAAAACCTTTTTTTTGGTCTTTTCTAGGAGCGATGCTGGTGCAAATATGTCCAAGACGGGACGAGCGGTAGGAAATGGATGGATGGATGGATGGATAATTCATCGATTGACTTGCTCAACACTTGGTGACAGTTAGCATAGTAAAAGAAAAATAAAAAAACATTTTTTTTGTCTTTTCTAGGAGCGATGCTGGTGCAAATATGTCCAAGACGGGACAAGCGGTAGAAAATGGATGGATGACTTATTGATTGATTGATTGACTTGCTCAACACTTGGTGACAGTTAGTATAGTAAAAAAAAAACAAAAAAATGTTTTTTTTGTCTTTTCTAGAAGCGATGCTGGTGCAAATATGTCCAAGACGGGACAAGCGGTAGAAAATGGATGGATAATTGATTGATTGACTTGCTCAATACTTGGTGACAGTTAGTATAGTAAAAATAAAATAACGCATTTTTTTGTTTGTTTTTTTTTTTAGTGATGCTGGTGCAAATATGTCCAAAACGGGACAAGCGGTAGAAAATGGATGGATGATTGACTTGCTCAACACTTGGTGACAGTTAGTATAGTAAAAAAAAAAAAAAAAGTTTTTGTTTTTTTTCTAGGAGCGATGCTAGTGCAAATATGTCCAAGACGGGACAATCGGTAGGAAATGGATGGATGGATAATTGATTGATTGACTTGCTCAACATTTGGTGACAGTTAGTATAGTAAAAGAAAAATAAAAACAAATTTTTTTGTCTTTTCTAGGAGCGATGCTGGAACAAGACGGGACAAGCGGTAGAAAACGGATGGATGAATGGATGGAGTCAGTGCGCATGATTCTGCGGCTCCACTACTACGGCACGCGCCAACTCACCTTGAATGGGTTCCACTCGCGGGGGGAGCCAATCACCGCCGGGAGGTTCGACTCGCAGCCAATCAGGTGAGAGACGGAGGGGGCGGGACTTGTAGGTAGCGCGAAGGGAGGGGCTGCGCTTCCCTCGCCGGGGCTCCACTGCTCGTAAAAAAAAAAAAAAAAAAAAAAAGGGGGTGGGAAATAAAAATAAAAAAAACCTGCTCCGTGTGTGGCGAGACGAGCGCGGCGGTGCAGGTGCTGTGTCTCACCGGGAGAGGATGCGGACGGAAGGACGGCGGCGGGCAGGGATGAAAGGGAGGCTCGGCGGCGGGGGAGACGACAGCGGACGTGAGAGCAGCAGCAGCAGCGGCGGCCGTCGTCGTCGCTGACGGAAGAGCGGGGCGCAAGGTCGAATATGAGACATTCTGCTCGGACGAAGGGGGCACCTGGCGTGGCGACACTACTATGATTTGGTATGTGGCCGCTCTGATAGCAAGTGTATTCAGCACCAGAGGAACGGCCGCCCAAGGTGAGTTGAAGTACAGCCGCCCGCACGTCGCATGTGTGTGCCCGCCATCTGTACGTGCGCGCGTCTGTGTGCCTGCGTGCGCGCGCGTCTTCCCCGCCATGCCATGTCTTCTATTCCCCCCACCCCCCCTTTCTTTTTTTTTTTAGTGAGTGAATGTAACCGTTGACCGTGTTGTCTCTCCATCGGTCCGGCCGAGGCCTGCGTGCACGGCGGCGTAGCCCCGTTTGACGACTCCTGAAAAAGGGGTGTGACCGTCTGAGACCCCCCCCCCCCCGGATGGAAAAGTAGCTAAATAATGCATTTTGTCTCAGATAAAATGCTCACCATCGGCTCCTTGTGCACTAGGTTCCTGCATGTCCATCCATCCATCCACCGCTTATTCCCTTTCGGGGTCGCGGGGGGCGCTGGCGCCTATCTCAGCTACAATCGGGCGGAAGGCAGGGTACACCCTGGACAAGTCGCCACCTCATCGCAGGGTTCCTGCATGTAACATGTCATAATATACATATATACATATATGTATATGCGGCTGCGTGATGTAAGGCAGGGGTCGCCGACGCGGCGCCCGCAAGGACCAGATGAGTCGCCCGCTGGCCTGTTCTAAAAATAGCTCAAATAGCAGCACTTACCAGTGAGCTGCCTCTATTTTTTGAAATTGTATTTATTTACTAGCAAGCTAATCTCGCTTTGCTCGACATTTTTAATTCTAAGAGAGACAGAACTCAAGTAGAATTTGAAAATGGGACGGCGTGGCGCAGTGGAAGAGTGGCTGTACGCAAATCCGAGGGTCCCTGGTTCAATCCCCACCTAGTACCAACCTCGCCACGTCCGTTGTGTCCTGAGCAAGACACTTGGGTTGTACTTGTATAGCGCTTTTCAACCTTCAAGGTACTCAAAGGGCTTTGACACTATTTCCACATTCAAATAGAAGTTGAAAATGGGACGGCGTGGCACAGTGGAAGAGTGGCTGTACCCAACCCCGAGGGTCCCTGGTTCAATCCCCACCTAGTACCAACCTCGCCACGTCCGTTGTGTCCTGAGCAAGACACTTGGGTTGTACTTGTATAGCGCTTTTCAACCTTCAAGGTACTCAAAGGGCTTTGACACTATTTCCACATTCAAATAGAACTTGAAAATGGGACGGCGTGGCACAGTGTACCCAACCCCGAGGGTTCCTGGTTCAATCCCCACCTAGTACCAACCTCGCCACGTCCGTTGTGTCCTGAGCAAGACACTTGGGTTGTACTTGTATAGCGCTTTTCAACCTTCAAGGTACTCAAAAGGGCTTTGACAGTATTTCCACATTCAAATAGAACTTGAAAATGGGACGGCGTAGCGCAGTTGAAGAGTGGCTGTACCCAACCCCGAGGGTCCCTGGTTCAATCCCCACCTAGTACCAACCTCGCCACGTCCGTTGTGTCCTGAGCAAGACACTTAGGTTGTACTTGTATAGCGCTTTTCAACCTTCAAGGTACTCAAAGGGCTTTGACACTATTTCCACATTCAAATAGAACTTGAAAATGGGACGGCGTGGCACAGTGGAAGAGTGGCTGTACGCAAACCCGAGGGTCCCTGGTTCAATCCCCACCTAGTACCGACCTCGCCACGTCCGTTGTGTCCTGAGCAAGACACTTGGGTTGTACTTGTATAGCGCTTTTCAACCTTCAAGGTACTCAAAGGGCTTTGACACTATTTTCACATTCAAATAGAACTTGAAAATGGGACGGCGTGGCACAGTGGAAGAGTGGCTGTACCCAACCCCGAGGGTCCCTGGTTCAATCCCCACCTAGTACCAACCTCGCCACGTCCGTTGTGTCCTGAGCAAGACACTTGGGTTGTACTTGTATAGCGCTTTTCAACCTTCAACGTACTCAAAAGGGCTTTGACACTATTTCCACATTCAAATAGAACTTGAAAATGGGACGGCGTGGCACAGTGGAAGAGTGGCTGTACCCAACCCCGAGGGTCCCTGGTTCAATCCCCACCTAGTACCAACCTCGCCATGTCCGTTGTGTCCTGAGCAAGACACTTGGGTTGTACTTGTATAGCGCTTTTCAACCTTCAAGGTACTCAAAGGGCTTTGACACTATTTCCACATTCAAATAGAACTTGAAAATGGGACGGCGTGGCACAGTGGAAGAGTGGCTGTACCCAACCCCGAAGGTCCCTGGTTCAATCCCCACCTAGTACCAACCTCGCCACGTCCGTTGTGTCCTGAGCAAGACACTTGGGTTGTACTTGTATAGCGCTTTTCAACCTTCAAGGTACTCAAAGGGCTTTGACACTATTTCCACATTCAAATAGAACTTGAAAATGGGACGGCGTGGCACAGTGTACCCAACCCCGAGGGTCCCTGGTTCAATCCCCACCTAGTACCAACCTCGCCACGTCCGTTGTGTCCTGAGCAAGACACTTGGGTTGTACTTGTATAGCGCTTTTCAACCTTCAAGGTACTCAAAGGGGTTTGACACTATTTCCACATTCAAATAGAACTTGAAAATGGGACGGCGTGGCACAGTGTACCCAACCCCGAGGGTCCCTGGTTCAATCCCCACCTAGTACCAACCTCGCCACGTCCGATGTGTCCTGAGCAAGACACTTGGGTTGTACTTGTATAGCGCTTTTCAACCTTCAAGGTACTCAAAGGGCTTTGACACTATTTCCACATTCAAATAGAACTTGAAAATGGGACGGCGTGGCACAGTGTACCCAACCCCGAGGGTCCCTGGTTCAATCCCCACCTAGTACCAACCTCGCCACGTCCGTTGTGTCCTGAGCAAGACACTTGGGTTGTACTTGTATAGCGCTTTTCAACCTTCAAGGTACTCAAAGGGGTTTGACACTATTTCCACATTCAAATAGAACTTGAAAATGGGACGGCGTGGCACAGTGTACCCAACCCCGAGGGTCCCTGGTTCAATCCCCACCTAGTACCAACCTCGCCACGTCCGTTGTGTCCTGAGCAAGACACTTGGGTTGTACTTGTATAGCGCTTTTCAACCTTCAAGGTACTCAAAGGGCTTTGACACAATTTCCACATTAACACACTGATGGAGGGAGCTGCCAAGCAAGGCACTAACCAGCGCTCATCAGGAGCAAGGGTGAAGTGTCTTGCCCAGGGACACAACGGCAGTGATTAGGATGGCAGAAGCGGGAGTTGAACCTGCAACCCTCTGGTTGCTGCTGGTTAGCGCCTTGCATGGCAGCTCCCTCCATCGGTGTGTGAATGTGTGTGTGAATGGGTAAATGTATCAAAGCGCTTTGAGTACCTTCAAGGTAGAAAAGCGCTATACAAGTAAAACCCATTTATAATTTATTTAAAATCCAAGAAAATATTTTAAAGGCCTACACTGAAAAAACTTACTTTTTGGTGCTGTAAACTCTATTAGAGTAACTGTCATTATTTATACCTAATATTTTTAACATTCAGTAAGAACTAGAGTTTCTTAAGTAAAATTAAACATTTTATTAACGTAATACATGAATTATGGGGGAAGAGTAAGTTTTCAATCAATCAATCAATCAATCAATCATCCATCCATCCATCCATTTTCTACCGCTTATTCCCTTTCGGGGTCGCGGGGGGCGCTGGCGCCTATCTCAGCTACAATCGGGCGGAAGGCAGGGTACACCCTGGACAAGTCGCCAGCTCATCGCAGGGCCAACACAGATAGACAGACAACATTCACACTCACATTCACACACTAGTGTAAAATTAATCTTAATGAGGAAAAATTACTAATGATGTGCCATAAATTCTTTTTTTAATTTTTTCAAAAAGATTCGAATTAGCTAGTTTTTCTCTTCTTTTTTTTCAGTTGAATTTTGTATTTTAAAGAGTCGAAAGTGACGATAAACTATATTCAAAATTTAATTTTCTTTTTTTTCCTGTTTTCTCCTCTTTTGAACCGTTCAATTAAGTTTTTTTTTCATCATTTATTCTCTACAAAAGACTGAAATACCAATTTTTTTATATATAGATAGATTTATTTATTAAAGGTAAATTGAGCAAATTGGCTATTTCTGGCAATGTATTTAAGTGTGTATCAAACTGGTAGCCCTTTGCATTAATCAGTACCCAAGAAGTAGCTCTTGGTTTCAAAAAGGTTGGTGACCACTGATGTAAGGCATGAAATGACGCCGTAGTACTCATGTGTGGACAGATGTACTTACTTAACCTTGCTTTCCCGTTCACGTCCGGACGAGGGAGACAGGCGCCAAGCTGTTGCCTGGTAACTGATCCTAGAGTACCCCCCCCTCCCCACCCACCATCTCCCCAACTGCATACCCAGTCAAAACTGGTCTGCATGCACACAACCAAGGCCCCGTTTACGCACTAATGTTATCCGGGGTAAATCCCGCCTAATCTTAACCTTGTCCACGGCGTTGAAGACAATCCGTCCCCCTCCCCTCGTACGCACGCGCGGAAAAACGAAATGTGCTGTCGTAGTCGCCTCCAGTGTGCAAGTTCCTAAATATGACTTATCTGAAAAATACCCAGCGTTGAGGTATTTCAATGAACTGGAATCCAGTGCGCTGTGGGGCCCTGTTTGTTGCGAATCACACCTGAAACATCATCCATCCATCTTCTTCCGCTTATCCGAGGTTGGGTCGCGGGGGCAACAGCCTAAGCAGGGAAGCCCAGACTTCCCTCTCCCCAGCCGCTTCGTCCAGCTCCTTCCGGGGGATCCCGAGGCCTTCCCAGGCTAGCCGGCAGAAAGCAGTCTTCCCAAGGTGTTGACACGGACTACAAGGGCGGAGTTGCGCAAATTTTCAAGACTTATGCAGATCCCAAATACACATCAGTTGGTACCATAGGTTAAGAAAAGTTGCTTTTGCATAATAATGCAAAACAAAATGCCAGATATGTCTTACGTTAAACACACACCATAATAATACTACTATGTTGAAGCACAGTACAATCCATCAAGCGGTCCTACTAAAACATTTTGAAATGATTTTTGAACGCCGTGTGTCCATCCATCCATCTTCTTCCACTTATCCGAGGTTGGGTCGCGGGGGCAACAGCCTAAGTCAGCAACAAAAAGCTGAAAATATGACAGAGTATCTAGGAGGGTGTCCCTTCCAGAAGGCCCACCTGGCTTGGATCAACACCCGGTTAAGAAACATGAAAAAAGTCCCTCTATTTAATGGAAGTCAGCAAAAAAAGCTGTAAATATGACGGAGTATCTAGGGAAGGCCAGACTTCCCTCTCCCCAGCCGCTTCGTCCAGCTCCTCCCGGGGGATCCCGAGGCGTTCCCAGGCTAGCCGGCAGAAAACAGTCTTCCCAACGTGTCCTGGGTCTTCCCCGTGGCCTCCTACTGGTCGGACGTGCCCGAAACACCTCCCGAGGGAGGCGTTCAGGTGGCATCCTGACCAGATCCCCGAACCACCTCATCTGGATTTTTGAGCTCCCCCGGATGACAGAACTTCTCACCCTATCTCTAAGGGAGATAGTACTTCTCACCTTATCATTGAAACACTGTTTTAATGATGTTCAGACTTTACTTCAATCAATAACGGAGCAGCATCTCCTCATCCGTGGCTCACTCGTGCAAAATCGACGCCGGAAATGTGTCCCGTGAAAAACCGTTCGACCGGAACGCTTTTATAACAAAATTTCCTTGGGTGAATAATGTAAACTCACTACACCGGTATGTTTTAGCGCTTTCATGGCGAGTTTACTGACAGATATAAGTACGAACTTTACACGACTTTATATTACAAATGGCAACAGTGGAGGATGAATGTCACTTAACAAGAAGATAGAGAAAAAGAAGAAGCTTATTGACTACGGTGTTGACACGGACTACAAGGGCGGACTTGCGCAAAATTTCAAGACTTATGCAGATCCCAAATACACATCAGCAGGTACTATAGGTTAAGAAAAGTCGCTTTTGCATAAAAATGCGAAACAAAATGCCATATATGTCTTACTTTATGCACAGACCTAAATAATACTCCTATGCTGAAGCACAGTACAATCCATCAAGCGGTGCGGCTTCATAGCTTATCAAAGTCCTACTAAAACATTTTGAAATGATTTTTGAACGCCGTGTGTCTATCCATCCATCCATCTTCTTCCGCTTATCCGAGGTCTGGTCGCGGGGGCAGCAGCCTAAGTAGGGAAGCCCAGACTTCCCTCTCCCCAGCCATTTCGTCCAGCTCCTCCCGGGAGACATAGTCTTCCCAACGTGTCTTGGGTCTTCCCCGTGGCCTCCTACCGGTCGTACGTGCCCGAAACACCTCCCTAGGGAGGCGTTCGGGTGGCATCTTGACCAGATGCCCAAACCACCTCATCTGGCTCCTCTCCATGTGGAGGAGCAGCGGCTTTACTTTGAGCTGCCCCCGGATGACAGAGCTTCCCACCCTATCTCTAAGGGAGAGACCCCGCCTTGTCCCTATACACAAAACAAAAGTCGTTATCTGTCCATGTCAGAGATTATAAATATATTTGTGTCGTCCTCTTTGTGGGATTCATTGACAAGTTGACTGACCCTGTAGTGGAAACGCTAACCAAGTTTCAACTGAGATTTCCATCAAATTAAAATGTGGCTGTTTGCAGCAACAATTTTCCCAAAACGTCGCCATCTCTTTTACTTGTGTAATGGTTTATGGACTATTTCAGGGGTGCCCACACTTTTTCTGCAGGCGAGCTACTTTTCAATTGACCAACTCGAGGGGATCTACCTCATTTATATATATCATTTATATTTATTTATTTATGAAAGAGACATTTTTGTAAACAAGTTAAATGTGTTTAATGATAATACAAGCATGTGTAACACATATAGATGTCTTTCTTTCACGAAGACAAGAATATAAGTTGGTGTATTACCTGATTCTGATGACTTGCATTGATTGGAATCAGACAGTAATGATGATAACGCCCACATTTTCAAATGGAGGAGAAAAAAAGTTGTCCTTTCTGTACAATACCACATGAAAGTGGTCTGTTTTTGGCATCTAATTCATCCAGCTTCCATACACTTTACAAGAAAAACATTGGCGGCAAATTCCGTAGCTTGCTTGATTGACATTCACGGCACCCGAGGGTCTTGTGAGATGACGCTGGCTGCTGCCAGTTCATTATTATGGAAAAATGACAGAGAGGAAGGCGAGAAACACTTTTTATTTCAACAGACTTTCGCGCCGTCCCTTCCGTCAAAACTCTAAAGGCCGACTGCACATTTCCTATCTTCACAATAAAAGCCCTGCTTCATGCTGCCTGTGCTAACAAAATAAGAGTCTCGGAAAGCTGGCGTGCACAAGTGATGTGCACGCCAGCTTTCTGAGGGATCGCTTGTGCACGCCAGTTTTCCGAGACTCTGTATTTAGTTAGCGCAGGCAGCATGAAGCAGGGCTTTTATTGTGAAGATAGGAAATGTGCAGTCGGCCTTTAGAGTTTTGACGGAAGGTACGGCGCGAGAGTCTGTTGAAAAAAAGTGTTTCTCGCCTTCCTCTCGGTCATATTTTCATAATAAGGATCTTGCAGCAGCCAGCGTCATCTCACAAGACCCTCCGGTACCGTGAATGTCATTTAAGTGACGTCTTTGTGAAGATTGATGATCACTAATTTTTAGGTCTATTTTTTTTAAAAGCCTGGCTGGAGATCGACTGACACACCCCCCGCGGTCGACTGGTAGCTCGCGATCGACGTAATGGGCACCCCTGGACTATGTAGTTAGCAACTAATTGACTACGAGAGCATCGGCCATGATTTGATTATATAAAGCAAGTGTGGAAACAAAGAAGTATCAATCATGCCTCATTTACTATTTATGTAGTACACTGCACTTTGTGCCGCCGCACGCCGCTATTTTCTGTCCAAAGCGGCGCCGCAAATGTCCATGTTGGATGTTGATGCAAAGACATTTCAAGTATTGCTGATGATCAGCACTAATAATGCGCATAAGGTCTCTTTTTTATTCATTTTGATTGGTCAGAGTTGGGGAAAGATCACTCGATTTAAATATATATTAAATTAAATATGAAACAGAAACAAAAGGGCAAGGAACTATTGTCGGTTGGCGTTGCAAAGAGGTGGAAAGTTCTCGCTAAATTTCCGGAAATTCACCACCAAGCTCTGAAAGTTTGGACATTTTGACCATTTTTTTGAATATTCAAAGTTGGACACCGTCCATTTTCTTCGGTAAAATAAGATGAGAAGCTTGTAAAGCACTAATGCGATGCCACACACAGATATAAATAGTCAGTTAAACAATCGGAGTAGTCTTTAAAACTATTTTACTGATAACCAAATGAATAGAAATCAATCAATCAATCAATCAATGTTTATTTATATAGCCCCAAATGCTTAAAAGGGGTGGGGGGGTCGCACTAATATACAACGAAAACTTTAACCTTAGTCCTAACATAAATAATAAATATAAATCGTTTGAGGTGCTTACTATGAGGTCTGTCACACCGCTGCCTCTACACCTGGCTGTTATCTACCGCCCCCCAGGGCCCTGTTCGGACTTTATCAATGAATTCTCAGAGTTCGTTGCTGATCTAGTGACACACGCCGATAATATAATCATAATGGGGGACTTTAATATCCACATGAATACCCCATCGGACCCACCGTGCGTAGCGCTCCAGAGTTTAATTGATAGCTGTGGTCTCACACAAATAATAAATGAACCCACGCATCGCAACGGTAATACGATAGACCTAGTGCTTGTCAAGGGGATCACCGCTTCCAAAGTTACGTAAAGACAATGCGTCCCAGCTACAATGGGGTTCTATTAACACTGACACGATTGTATATACGGCGGATACTGCCCTCCAAAATAGTTTCTCTCGTTTTGAGGAAATAACATTAGAGGAATTGTTACAACGTGTAAATGGAATAAAACAAACAACATGTTTACTTGACCCTCTTCCTGGGAAACATACTTGACCCTCTTCCTGGGAAACTGATCAAGGAGCTCTTTGTATTATTAGGTCCATCAGTGCTAAATATTATAAACTTATCACTTTCCTCGGGCACTGTTCCCCTAGCATTCAAAAAAGCGGTTATTCATCCTCTCCTTAAAAGACCTAACCTCGATCCTGACCTCATGGTAAACTACCGACCGGTGTCTCACCTTCCCTTCATTTCAAAAATCCTCGAAAAAATTGTTGCGGAGCAGTTAAATGAACACTTAGCGTCTAACAATCTATGTGAAACCTTTCAATCCGGTTTCAGGGCAAATCACTCGACGGAGACAGCCCTCGCAAAAATGACTAATGATCTATTGCTAACGATGGATTCTGATGCGTCATCTATGTTGCTGCTCCTCGATCTTAGCGCTGCTTTCGATACCGTCAATCATAATATTTTATTAGAACGTATCAAAACACGAATCGGTATGTCAGACTTAGCCCTGTCTTGGTTTAACTCTTATCTTACTGATAGGATGCAGTGTGTCTCCCATAACAATGTGACCTCGGACTACGTTAAGGTAACGTGTGGAGTTCCCCAGGGTTCGGTCCTTGGCCCTGCACTCTTCAGCATCTACATGCTGCCGCTAGGTGACATCATACGCAAATACGGTGTTAGCTTTCACTGTTATGCTGATGACACCCAACTCTACATGCCCCTAAAGCTGACCAACACGCCGGATTGTAGTCAGCTGGAGGCGTGTCTTAATGAAATTAAACAATGGATGTCCGCTAACTTTTTGC
Source organism: Nerophis ophidion (assembly GCF_033978795.1). Classification (NCBI taxonomy): domain Eukaryota; kingdom Metazoa; phylum Chordata; class Actinopteri; order Syngnathiformes; family Syngnathidae; genus Nerophis; species Nerophis ophidion. The sequence goes on along the minus strand of NC_084628.1, from coordinate 38,346,179 downwards.
AACTCAACGCCAAAAAAACGGAAATGCTGATTATCGGTCCTGCTAGACACCGAACTCTATTTAATAATACAACTCTAACATTTGACAACCAAACAATTAAACAAGGCGACACGGTAAAGAATCTGGGTATTATCTTCGACCCAACTCTCTCCTTTGAGGCACACATTAAAAGCGTTACTAAAACGGCCTTCTTTCATCTCCGTAATATCGCTAAAATTCGCTCCATTCTGTCCACTAAAGACGCTGAGATCATTATCCATGCGTTTGTTACGTCTCGCCTCGACTACTGTAACGTATTATTTTCGGGTCTCCCCATGTCTAGCATTAAAAGATTACAGTTGGTACAAAATGCGGCTGCTAGACTTTTGACAAGAACAAGAAAGTTTGATCACATTACGCCTGTACTGGCTCACCTGCACTGGCTTCCTGTGCACTTAAGATGTGACTTTAAGGTTTTACTACTTACGTATAAAATACTACACGGTCTAACTCCATCCTATCTTGCCGATTGTATTGTACCATATGTCCCGGCAAGAAATCTGCGTTCAAAGGACTCCGGCTTATTAGTGATTCCCAAAGCCCAAAAAAAGTCTGCGGGCTATAGAGCGTTTTCCGTTCGGGCTCCAGTACTCTGGAATGCCCTCCCGGTAACAGTTCGAGATGCCACCTCAGTAGAAGCATTTAAGTCTCACCTTAAAACTCATTTGTATACTGTAGCCTTTAAATAGACTCCCTTTTTAGACCAGTTGATCTGCTGTTTCTTTTCTTTTTCTTCTATGTCCCACTCTCCCTTGTGGAGGGGGTCCGGTCCGATCCGATGGCCATGTACTGCTTGCCTGTGTATCGGCTGGGGACATCTCTGCGCTGCTGATCCGCCTCCGCTTGGGATGGTTTCCTGGTGGCTCCGCTGTGAACGGGACTCTCTCTGCTGACGACTGTGTTGGATCCATTGTGGATTGAACTTTCACAGTATCATGTTAGACCCGCTCGACATCCATTGCTTTCCTCCTCTCTAAGGTTCTCATAGTCATTATTGTCACCGATGTCCCACTGGGTGTGAGTTTTCCTTGCCCTTATGTGGGCCTACCGAGGATGTCGTGGTGGTTTGTGCAGCCCTTTGAGACACTAGTGATTTAGGGCTATATAAGTAAACATTGATTGATTGATTGAAATGTCTCAAAGGGTTGCACAAACCATTACAACTACGACATCCTCGGAAGAACCCACAAAAGGGCAAGGAAAACTCACACCCAGTGGGCAGGGAGAATTCACATCCAGTGGGACGCCAGTGACAATGCTGACTATGGGAAACCTTGGAGAGGACCTCGGATGTGGGCAAACCCCCCCCCCCCCTCTAGGGGACCGAAAGCAATGGATGTCGAGCGGGTCTAACATGATACTGTGAAAGTTCAATCCACAGTGGCTCTAACACAGCCGCGAGAGTTCAGTTCAAAGCGGGTCCAAGACAGCAGCGAGAGTCCCGTCCACAGGAAACCATCCCAAGCGGAGGTGGATCAGCAGCGTAGAGACGTTCCCAACCGATACACAGGCGAGCGGTCCATCCTGGGTCCCGACGAGCGGTCCATCCTGGCTCTCGACTCTGGAGAGCCAGTACTTCATCCATGGTCATTGGACCGGACCCCTTCCACAAGGGAGGGGGGGACATAGGAGAAAAAAAAGAAAAGAAGCGGCAGATCAACTGGTCTAAAAGGGGGTCTATTTAAAGGCTAGAGTATACAAATGAGTTTTAAGGTGAGACTTAAATGTTTCTACTGAGGTAGCATCTCGAACTGTTACCGGGAGGGCATTCCAGAGTACTGGAGCCCGAACGGAAAACACTCTATAGCCCGCAGACTTTTTTTGGGCTCTAGGAATCACTAATAAGCCGGAGTCTTTTGAACACAGATTTCTTGCCGGGACATATGGTACAATACAATCGGCAAGATAGGATGGAGCTAGACCGTGTAGTATTTTATACGTAAGTAGTAAAACCTTAAAGTCACATCTTAAGTGCACAGGAAGCCAGTGCAGGTGAGCCAGTATAGGTATATATGTATGTATATATGTATATAAAGGTATATACAGTATAGGCGTAATGTGATCAAACTTTCTTGTTCTTGTCAAAAGCCTAGCAGCCGCATTTTGTACCAACTGTAATCTTTTAATGCTAGACAATGGGAGACCCGAAAATAATACGTTACAGTAATCGAGACGAGACGTAACAAACGCATGGATAATGAAATAGGCTCAATGTGTAAATGAAGACTCAACCGGCTTGCTAAGTCAAACTATAACCAACATTCTTGGATGACTAGCAGGACAGAAGGCTAGTTGAACTTTACAGATCACCAAAAAAGGTAAATTCGGATCGCTAACATCGTTAGCATACATGAATGGGATTTAACATAGAGAAAATTAGCATCACGGCTAACGGAGAAATATTGTTGGTTCGTTATGAGACTGTGGTGGTACATAAACCTAGCTAGCTAGAGATATTGGCTGCAAAATGCTTTAACAAGTACAGGAACAGCTAGCTAGCTTGAGTGGAAGTCTGCTAGAGTAGTCTACAGTCATACAGTGACAAGCTATTACACAGATCAAATATATTTACCACATCAAAACGTACCTGGATGAAGTCCTTGGGCTCAAACACTAGTGAGGCCTCAATGTAGCATGCTGGGAATTATCTGGGAATATGATGGAAGAATGCACTGCACATGTGATTGAGGAATGCACAGTGCAGGGTTGAAATTTAACTGAATTTGCATGAAATCAGGTTGCCCCTTTTTGTTCTTTCGATCTCGGATCCTAATTTATTTGAGAACCACTGCTATACGGAATTAGAGCCTTGCGATTTCTCTCATCCAATCAGCTGTGGGGAATGACAACTTGTCTGATGACTCGGCATTATCGAGTAGCTTTATATTAGTATCATAATTGTTATGATCCGATGCCCGTATCATACCATATTGTTGCTTTGTTCTTTTTTATATCACATTTTGTAGTTTGACCTCCTTATTTCCTGTTTTGCTTTGTCACCATGGTTGCATATTGTTTCCACCGGCTACTCTCGGTTTACGCACACCTGTTACTATTGATTACTGCCTTATTTAAGCCTGCCCCTTTTGTTCTTTCGATCTCGGATCCTAATTTATTTGAGAACCACTGCTATACGGAATTAGAGCCTTGCGATTTCTCTCAGCCAATCAGCTGTGGGGAATGAGAACTTGTCTGATGACTCGGCATTATCGAGTAGCTGTATATTAGTATCAAAATTATGATCCGATGCCCGGATCATACCATATTGTTGCTTTGTTCTTTTTTATATCACATTTTGTAGTTTGACCTCCTTATTTCCTGTTTTGCTCTGTCACCATGGTTGCATATTGTTTCCGCCTGCTACTCTCGGTTTACGCACACCTGTTACTAATGATTACTGCCTTATTTAAGCCTGCCCCTTTTGTTCTTTCGATCTCGGATCCTTATTTATTTGAGAACCACTGCTATACGGAATTAGAGCCTTGCGATTTCTCTCAGCCAATCAGCTGTGAGGAATGAGAACTTGTCTGATGACTCGGCATTATCGAGTAGCTTTATATTAGTATCATAATTGTTATGATCCGATGCCCGTATCATACCATATTGTTGCTTTGTTCTTTTTTATATCACATTTTGTAGTTTGACCTCCTTATTTCCTGTGTTGCTCTGTCACCATGGTTGCATATTGTTTCCACCTGCTACTCTCGGTTTACGCACACCTGTTACTAATGATTACTGCCTTATTTAAGCCTGCCCCTTTTGTTCTTTCGATCTCGGATCCTAATTTATTTGGGAACCACTGCTATATGGAATTAGAGCCTTGCGATTTCGCTCAGCCAATCAGCTGTGAGGAATGAGAACTTGTCTGATGACTCGGCATTATCGAGTAGCTTTATATTAGTATCATAATTGTTATGATCCGATGCCCGTATCATACCATATTGTTGGTTTGTTTTTTTTATATCACATTTTGTAGTTTGACCTCCTTATTTCCTGTGTTGCTCTGTCACCATGGTTGCATATTGTTTCCACCTGCTACTCTCGGTTTACGCACACCTGTTACTAATGATTACTGCCTTATTTAAGCCTGCCCCTTTTGTTCTTTCGATCTCGGATCCTAATTTATTTGAGAACCACTGCTATACGGAATTAGAGCCTTGCGATAATCTCTCAGCCAATCAGCTGTGAGGAATGAGAACTTGTCTGATGACTCGGCATTATCGAGTAGCTTTATATTAGTATCAAAATTGTTATGATCCGATGCCCGTATCATACAATATTGTTGCTTTGTTTTTTTTTATATCACATTTTGTAGTTTGACCTCCTTATTTCCTGTGTTGCTCTGTCACCATGGTTGCATATTGTTTCCACCTGCTACTCTCGGTTTACGCACACCTGTTACTAATGATTACTGCCTTATTTAAGCCTGCCCCTTTTGTTCTTTCGATCTCGGATCCTAATTTATTTGAGAACCACTGCTATACGGAATTAGAGCCTTGCGATTTCTCTCAGCCAATCAGCTGTGGGGAATGACAACTTGTCTGATGACTCGGCATTATCGAGTAGCTTTATATTAGTATCAAAATTGTTATGATCCGATGCCCGTATCATACCATATTGTTGCTTTGTTCTTTTTTATATCACATTTTGTAGTTTGACCTCCTTATTTCCTGTGTTGCTCTGTCACCATGGTTGCATATTGTTTCCACCTGCTACTCTCGGTTTACGCACACCTGTTACTAATGATTACTGCCTTATTTAAGCCTGCCCCTTTTGTTCTTTCGATCTCGGATCCTAATTTATTTGAGAACCACTGCTATACGGAATTAGAGCCTTGCGATTTCTCTCAGCCAATCAGCTGTGAGGAATGAGAACTTGTCTGATGACTCGGCATTATCGAGTAGCTTTATATTAGTATCATAATTGTTATGATCCGATGCCCGTATCATACCATATTGTTGCTTTGTTATTTTTTTAATCACATTTTGTAGTTTGACCTCCTTATTTCCTGTGTTGCTCTGTCACCATGGTTGCATATTGTTTCCACCTGCTACTCTCGGTTTACGCACACCTGTTACTAATGATTACTGCCTTATTTAAGCCTGCCCCTTTTGTTCTTTCGATCTCGGATCCTAATTTGCTTTCACGCAACAGATGACGACTGCTTTCCATTCTTTACTCACTAGCTTTCGCGCTATCTTGTATTTTTCACTAGCTTTCATGCTAGTTGTTTTTGTTTTCCCTTTTTGTGCCTTCGTACCACGTATAGTGTTTCTGTTTGTTTCCCTAGCTCCCATGCTAGCGCCATTTGTTTACCTTTTCTGCTTAGCACCAGTGTTTCTGTTCCTAGCCTGTTTTCGAGTTTAATAAATCTTAATTTCTTACCTTACGCTGTGTTCTTGCCTGATGCATCCCTGGAAGAACAAATCCGGCATCGCTATGCCATCCAAGTCTCACAATAATGTCCATAACAAGTGCTTTTCGTGTCGTTCTTGCCAGTTACAGGTTCTAAATGATTGTCAAATTTAGTTCAGTTTAGTTTATTAAGGATCCTTATTAGTCTACACTGCAGTGGAGACTATTCTCCCTGGGATCCAATCGTCCCAACTTGTTGGATTATATCCTCAGCCATCTACTTTTTAGGTGAGATGCATGATTTACCCTCCCTCCATGCATTTTCTACCGCTTATCCCCTTTGGGGTCGTGGGAGCTTATCTCAGCTACAATCGGGCGGAAGGCGGTGTACACCCGGGACAAGTCGCCACCTCATCACAGAGCCAACACAGACAGACAGACAAGATTCACACTAGGGCCCATTTAGTGTTTGCCAATCAACCTATCCCGAGGTGCATGTCTTTGGGGGTGGGAGGAAGCCGGAGTACCCGGAGGGAACCCACGCAGTCACGGGGAGAACATGCAAACTCCACACAGAAAGACCCCGAGCCCGGGATTAAACTCACGACTACTCAGGACCTTCGTATTGTGAAGCAGACGCACTAACCTTTCTTCCACTGTACTGACCGCATAATTTACCATCTACAATATACGTCCAGGGAGTAGGGAAGCGAGGAAGCAGCAGACCACTCGATGACGTGAACATAGGGACACACAGGAAGTGGTCACTTTGCCGCTATGAATAGTTTGTCTGTGTTAGCGCTTATAATAACAATATTACTATTACCTGGTAGGCCTGGGCCGATATTCAATTAACCGACGATAAACGCGAATGAACGTCGGTAAGTTTTCCAGCGTCAATAAACCGCCACGTGCATGCTTCAAGAGCATTCGCGCTATTCGTCGCTTTTTGCAGCTACGCACGTTTGTACCGTAGGGGGGCGGGGGGGATGTATTATAGTATTTTGTCCTCATTAAGTGTCTTTGACTCTTTGCGAGTCTGGCTTGTTAGCGTCACACAGTGCAACTAGTTAGCATGTAGCTGCTAACATGGACAAAATGATCACAAAGCCAAACGCCACCGCACCAAGGCGGGAATAATTCCCATGGAAGGGTCCCATCTTTGAATATTCCTGTAATTTTGCCACCCTAACCCCAAGATATGTACCTTTTGATTGAAAGTTACCCCCACCCCCGTGGCGGGTGTGGCAAGCTAAGTTCGCTTGGTCTCATGTCATGTTGTCATCAGTAAGGAAAAGTCAAAAGCTGCCAAGACAGTAAATGGGTCAACTTTTGCGAGGATTATTATTTTTTTCAGTTATGTGGCTGGAGGCTGGCTGGTGCCAAAAAAGGAAGTTGAAACTACTCCGCAATGAATGTGCACATGAATCAAGTGGTTACTGTATTAATAACATTAGCGTACAAACCCCGTTTCCATAGGAGTTGGGAATTTGTGTTTGATGTAAAGATAAACGGAATACAATGATTTGCAAATCATTTTCAACCCATATTCAGTTGAATATGCTACAAGGACAACATATTTGATGTTCAAACTATAACTTTAGAATTTGATGCCAGCAACACGTGACAAAGAAGTTGGCAAAGGTGGCAATAAATACTGATAAAGTTGAGGAATGCTCATCAAACACTTATTTGGAACATCCCACAGGTGTGCAGGCTAATTGGGAACAGGTGGGTGCCATGAGTGGGTATAAAAACAGCTTCCCAAAAAATGCTCAGTCTTTCACAAGAAAGGATGGGGCGAGGTACACCCCTTTGTCCACAACTGCGTGAGCAAATAGTCAAACAGTTTAAGAACAACGTTTCTCAAAGTGCAATTGCAAGAACTTTAGGGATTTCAACATCTACACTCCATGATATCATCAAAAGGTTCAGAGAATCTGGAGAAATCACTCCACGTAAGCGGCATGGCCGGAAACCAACATTGCATGACCCGTGACCTTCGATCCCTCAGACGGCACTGTATTAAAAACCGACATCAATCTCGAAAGGATATCACCACATGGGCTCAGGAACACTTCAGAAAACCACTGTCACTAAATACAGTTCGTCGCTACATCTGTAAGTGCAAGTTAAAGCTCCACTATGCAAAGCGAAAACTATTTATCAACAACATCCAGAAACGCCACCGGCTTCTCTGGGCCCGAGATCATCTAAGATGGACTGATGCAAAGTGGAAAAGTGTTCTGTGGTCTGACGAGTCCACATTTAAAATTTTTGGGGGAAATATTCCACATTGTGTCATCCGGACCATCCAGACTGTTATCGACGCAAAGTTCAAAAGCCAGCATCTGTGATGGTATGGGGGTGCATTAGTGCCCAAGGCATGGGTAACTTACACATCTGTGAAGGCACCATTAATGCTGAAAGGTACATACAGCTTTTGGAACAACATCTGCTGCCATCTAAGCGCCGTCTTTTTCATGGACGCCCCTGCTTATTTCACCAAGACAATGCCAAGCCACATTCAGCACATGTTACAACAGCGTGATTTCGTAAAAAAAGTGCGGGTACTTTCCTGGCCCGCCTGCAGTCCAGACCTGTCTCCCATGGAAAATGTGTGGCACATTATGAAGCGTAAAATACGACAGCGGAGACCCCAGACTGTTGAACGACTGAAGCTCTACATAAAACAAAAATGGGAAAGAATTCCACTTTCAAAGCTTCAACAATTAGTTTCCTCAGTTCCCAAACGTTTATTGAGTGTTGTTAAAAGAAAAGGTGATGTAACACAGTGGTGAACATGCCCTTTCCCAACTACTTTGGCACGTGTTGCAGCCATGAAATTCTAAGTTAATTATTATTTGCAAAAAAAAAAAAAAGTTTATGAGTTTGAACACCAAATATGTTGTCTTTGTAGCATATTCAACTGAATATGGGTTGAAAATGATTTGCAAATCATTGTATTCCGTTTATATTTACAACTAACACAATTTCCCAACTCATGGAAACGGGGTTTGTATATTCAGTAACTCAGTTACTGTTACTACATGATGCGTTACTGCCTTATTTTACGTTATTTTTCATGTAGTATCGGCAAGAAAGTGAGAAGATCAAGAATCTGTCAAAATGTTTTAGTAGGACTTTGGTAAGCTATGAAGCCACACCGCTTGATGGATTGTACTGTGCTTCAACATAGGAGTATTATTATAGAGGCGGTATAGCTCGGTTGGTAGAGTGGCCGTGCCAGCGACTTGAGGGTTCCAGGTTCGATCCCCGCTTCCGCTATCCTAGTCACTACCGTTACGTCCTTGCCAAGACACTTTACCCACCTGCTCCCAGTGCCACCCACACTGGTTTAAATGTAACTTAGATATTGGGTTTCACTATGTAAAAGTGCTTTGAGTCACTAGAGAAAAGCGCTATGTAAATATAATTCACTTCACTTCACTATTATTATGGTGTGTGTATAAGGTAACACATATTATCTGCCGTTTTGTTTCGTAATATTATGCAAAAGCAACTTTTCTTACCTTCTGGTACCTGCTGAGTTGTATTTGGGATCTGCATAAGTCCTGAAAATTTGTCCGCCTTTGTAGTCCGTAGTCGATAAGCGTCTTCTTTTTCTCTATCTTCTTGTTATGGGACATTCATCCTCCACTGTTGCCATTTCACATATAAAGTAGTGTAAAGTTCTTACTTATATCTCTCAGTAAACTCGCCATGAAAGCACTAAAACATACCGGTGTAGTGAGTTTACATTATTCACCCAAGTTACTTTAGTTGTTCGAGAGTTCCGGTCGGATGTTTTTTCACGGGACACATTTCCGGCGGATGAGGAGATGCTGCTCCGGTATTGATTGAAGTAAAGTCTGAATGTCATTAATGCAGTTAGCGCCATCTTTTGACACTTCTTCCACTCCCGTCCTTGCACGCTACACCGCTACATCAAAGATGACGGGGAGAAGATTTTGTTTTTTTGGTGTTTTCCTGTGTGTAGTGTTTTACTCCTTGTCTTGCACTCCTATTTTGGTGGCTTTTTCTCTTTTGTAGGTATTTTCCTGTAGCAGTTTCATGTCTTCCTTTTAACGCTATTCCCCACACCTGCTTTGTTTTTTCGCAACCAAGACTGTTTAAGTTGTGCGGACGCTATCCTTCTTTGTGGGGACATTGTTGATTGTCATGTCATGTACGGATGTACTTTGTGGACCCCGTCTGCTCCACACGCTGTAAGTCTTTGCTGTCGTCCAGCATTCTGTTTTGGTTTACTTTGCAGCCAGTTCAGTTTTAGTATCCTTCTGCATAGCCTTCCCTAAACTTCAATGCCTTTTCTAAGCAGCACTCACCTTTTGTTTATTTTTGGTTTAAGTGTTAGATACATTTTTACCTGCACACTGCCTCCCGCATATTGTGATCACCACAAACCATGTTCCCGACATCTACAAAGCAATTAGCTACCTGCTGCCTACTGATATGGAAGAGCTCTAGACAGCACCGACACTCAACAATTACTGGCCAATTTTTAACCCAATTAGGTGAAATTAAATAATCAGTGCCTCCATGGAAATGCCCCCCTCTACCTCAAAGAACTGCTCATCCCCAAACCCTCCATACGATACCTCCGCTCCGGACAGGCTAACCTCCTCCAAACTCAGAGGACATAGCTACGAACAATGGGAGACCGGGCTTTCTGTTTGCCGCTCCCAGTCTGTGGGACGCCCTCCCTGACCACCTGAGGGTACCACAGACTGTGGATGGTTTAAAAAAAAAAAAAAGGCTTAAAAAGACTTATTTTTTGGATTTATGCTTGCTAGTTCTAGGTTTTTATTTTTATTTATTTATTTTATTATCATTAAAAAAAATACACTTTACCACTTTGAGGTTGTTTGCTCAATGTAAAGTGTTTGTTTTACTAATAGAATCTATTATTATTATTATTATTATTATTATTAATCTCCCACGGCACACCAGTGGTTGAAAAACACTGATGTAGACCACAAGGATGTCTTTTACATTTCGAGAAAAATAATAATAATAATATGACCCCTTTAATGTGGCTTATACTCCGGTGCACCTTTTGTATGAAAATAGACCTGACTAGACCCGCTCATCGGCAGGGCGCCTCATAATCCGGTGCGCCCTACGGTCCGGAGAATACCGTCGAGCCACTCTAAAGGCTCTTCTTGAGTTCCTACCCTTTCAGCAAGGTATACTCCTTTCTTGTCAGCTGGCATCCGATTGCTCTTTTGTTTCCTTCTCATCACTTTTTTTTGCGGCGGGCTAACGTCGAGATATTCATCAGCTTTTTTTCCTCACACGTCTGCTTTACAGATGCCACGTCTTCTATGAGGCGTCTGTCGGACGCCTTCTCGTCCAAAGCATAGGGGTGCGGGGGGCGGGGGGGTTGCGGCATATATCGAAATAGCCCAGGCAGGAACCGTCACAGTTTGACGGTGGATTGGTCAAGGAAGAGCGTTTTTATTTATTTTTAAGAGTCCTGGCCGGAGAGGCGGCATATGGTCCAAAGGGGCCGGGGGTCGCTTCCAACAAAGTCAGCGGTGATTTTTGGCAGCCAATCAAGGTGAAGCACAGCCACTGTGGCGCTAATTAAGTGACTTTGGCAAAGTGTTGAGTTTGAAGGACTATTTTCAGGCACTGATGGCGACAGATTCCGCTTCCATGCTGGACTGCTTTTTCTTTTTTTTTTTTATCAATCATAGACTAAACTGGCTTCGGGCCAGGTGGTGATCATCAGCCATTGCTTGCTGTTTTGCACCAGCTGTGACCCAGAACTAGACGGATGGATTGTCACCGGACAACATGGTTTTTTTAAGAGACAATATGCTGGTAGTATTTGTGGCAAGACTCTCAGTCACTTTTATCAAGGTACAAACCCCGTTTCCATATGAGATGTAAATATAAATGGAATACAATGATTTGCAAATCCATTTCAACCCATATTCAATTAAATCCACTACAAAGACAACATATTTGATGTTCAAACTCATAAACTTTTTTTTTTTTTTGCAAATAATAATCAACTTACAATTTCATGGCTGCAACACGTGCCAAAGTAGTTGGGAAAGGGCATGTTCACCACTGTGTTACATCACATTTTCTTTTAACAACACTCAATAAACTTTTGGGAACTGAGGAAACTAATTGTTAAAGCTTTGAAAGTGGAATTATTTCCCATTCTTGTTTTATGTAGAGCTTCAGTCGTTCAACAGTCCGGGGTCTCCCCTGTTGTATTTTACGCTTCATAATGCGCCACACATTTTCCATGGGAGACAGGTCTGGACTGCAGGCGGGCCAGGAAAGTACCCGCACTCTTTTTTTCACAAAGCCACACTGTTGTAACACGTGCTGAATGCGGCTTGGCATTGTCTTGCTGAAATAAGCAGGGGCGTCCATGAAAAAGACGGCGCTTAGACAGCAGCATATGTTGTTCCAAAACCTGTATGTACATTTTAGCATTAATGGTGCCTTCACAGATGTGTAAGTTACCCATGCCTTGGGCACTAATGCAACCCCATACCATCACAGATGGTGGCTTTTGAACTTTGCGTCGATAACAATCTGGATGGTTCGCTTCCCCTTTGGTCCGGATGACACGATGTGGAATATTTCCTAAAACAATTTGAAATGTGGACTTGTCAGACCACAGAACACTTTTCCACTTTGCATCAGTCCATCTTAGATGATCTCGGGCCCAGAGAAGCTGGCAGCGTTTCTGGATGTTGTTGATAAATGGCTTTCGCTTTGCATAGTAGAGCTTTAACTTGCACTTACAGATGTAGCGACAAACTGTATTTAGTGACAGTGGTTTTCTGAAGTGTTCCTGAGCCCATGTGGGGATATCCTTTAGAGATTGATGTCGGTTTTTGATAAAGTGCCGTCTGAGGGATCGAAGGTCACGGTCATTCAATGTTGGTTTCCGGCCATGCCGCTTACGTGGAGTGATTTCTCCAGATTATCTGAACCTTTTGATGATATTATGGAGCGTAGATGTTTAAATCCCTAAATTTCTTGCAATTGCACTTTGAGAAACGTTGTTCTTAAACTGTTTGACTATTTGCTCATGCAGTTGTGGACAAAGGGGTGTACCTCGCCCCATCCTTTCTTGTGAAAGACTGAGCATTTTTTGGGAAGCTGTTTTTATACCCAATCTTGGCACCCACCTGTTCCCAATTAGCCTGCACACCTGTGGGATGTTCCAAATAAGTGTTTGATGAGCATTCCTCAACTTTATCAGTATTTATTGCCACCTTTCCCAACTTTTTTGTCACGTGTTGCTGGCATCAAATTCTAAAGTTAATGATTATTTGCAAAAAAAAAAATGTCAGTTTGAACATTAAATATGTTGTCTTTGTAGCATATTCAACTGAATATGGGTTGAAAATGATTTGCAAATCATTGTATTCCGTTTATATTTACATCTAACACAATTTCCCAACTCGTATGGAAACAGGGTTTGTAGAACCCGGATTGGAGTCTCGGGCGTGTCATGTTTGACTTCAATGGGCGATCATGAGATGGTTGGTCAGGTTTTTATTAACTTTGATAACAAGCACCACATTAACTCACTAAGGTTTGCAATTATTTTAATGATACGTTCTCAAGTAAACTTGAGCGCAGGGGTGTCAATCTTGTTTTTATTGCGGACCCCATCACAGTTATGGCTGCCCGTATCAGTAAATAATAATTATGCTGTATATCAGACCTGGGAAAATTAAGGGCCGGGCATTGAACTTCTTAATCTGGCCCGCCAGACATTCCCAAATATTTTTTTTTTCAGATGTTTAAGATGTAAAGTGTAGCTGCCATTAATTATGATGTGCAGTCATGTTTTCTAATGAGCTTGGAATGCTTGGAATCTGCGCTTTTGCATGATGTACCAGTTACTATGGTCATCTAACTGGTTACTATGGTAATTAGAGATGTCCGATAATGGCTTTTTTGCCGATATCCGATAAAGAATAGAATAGAAAGTACTTTATTGATCCTTGGGGGAAATTCAGCACCACAATTCGCTCACAATAGAAAATAATAATAATATGAGGGAATATAATATATATAATATATTATAAATACAATATATAATATATGAATACCATAAATATAGTATACATATATTCTACATTTAAGTGCAGTCAAAGAATTTATGCATTATCCAGTCTGATGGCTGTTGTATATCAACCGATACCGATATATAGAGTGGTGGAATGAACACATTATTATGCTTCATTTTGTTGTGATGCATTAAACAATGTAACAAGGTTTTCCAAAATAAATCAACTCAAGTTATGGAAAAAAAATGCCAACATGGCACTGCCGTATTTATTATTAAAGTCACAAAGTGCATTGTTCTTTTTTTTAACATGCTTCAAAATAGCAGCTTGGAATTTGGGACATGCTCTCCCTGAGAGAGCATGAGGAGGTTGAGGTGGGCGGGGTTAGGGGGGGCGGGGTTTATATTGTAGCGTCCTGGAGAGTTAGTGCTGAAAGGGGTTCTGCTGGGTATTTGTTCTGTTGTGTTCATGTTGTGTTACAGTGCGGATGTTCTCCCGAAATATGTTTGTCATTCTTGTTTGGTGTGGGTTCACAGTGTGGCGCATATTTGTAACGGTGTTAAAGTTGTTTATACGGCCCCCCTCAGTGTGACCTGTATGGCTGTCAACCAAGTATACCTGTCGTGGAAATTTCTTAAAGACTATCTTAAAGGGCGGTTTAGCTCAGTTGGTGGAGTGGCCGTGCCAGCAACTTGAGGGTTGCAGGTTCAATTCCCGCTTCTGCCAACCTAGTCACTGCCGTTGTGTCCTTGGGCAAGACACTTTACCCACCTGCTTCCAGTGCCACCCACACTGGTTTGATTGTAACTTAGATATTGGGTTTCACTATGTAAAGTGCTTTTAGTCACTAGAGAAAAAGCGCTATATAAATATAATTCACTTCACTTCACTTCACTTTAGTAACAAATTGCTTTAAAATGATTTATTAAAGTAACAAACGAATAATAACAAGCTTTGCAAAGCGAGACCAAACCAGAACGACACATCTGTCCGTTCCAGCTTGTCCTAACTCCTTTAGAATTTGACATGACAATTATACATTCTCAGAAGTCCCACCCTCCATGCTCATTTACATACAGTACACCAGTGGAATGAATACCCAAAGTCCTGTGAATGGGAGAGGGTGTCATTTGCCCAGAAAAGGGGGTCACTCAGGAAAGGGGAACAATTTAGCTCTGTTGGGGGTCAAGAATAGATGACACATATGCCCAGGTCAACTAATGTCCACATGTTACATCAAAGACACAGGAGACAGAGCTTGATCAGATAATTGATCTCTTGCTAAGTGTCACATTCCTGAGCCCAATAAACAACTTTTGGTACCCAATTCAAAGAACATCATCTATTTAAACGAGTATAAGTAATTTTGCTATCACATACCTTGCATTCACTTGTGTGTATGAAAAGCCGTAGATATTATGTGATTGGGCCGGCACGCAAAGGCAGTGCCTTCTAAGGTTTATTGGCGCTCTGTACTTCTCCCTACGTCCGTGTACCACTTTTAAAAAAGTCATAAATTTTACATTTTGAAACTGATACCGATATTTTCCGAGATTACATTTTAAAGCATTCAATTGCTTTGATTTAGATTACTCTGGTAATCTAAGTCACAGCAGCTCAGACGAGGCACCAAGCAGTGTGGGTGGGGAGCGTTTCCACCATGTGTTTCCAGAGCCTAAAATGTGGGTGTCAGGGACAGACTCGGAAGGAGATTTTTACAACAAAGTTCCAAAGCTTAGTGATGTATCACATATATCAGATTATAGTTGTTGTTTTTTTTACTCTTCACGTTCATATTTTGCAGCGTTTGTTGTGTTTTTGTTGCATTTCGCTTGATTGTAAAATATGTGGTTAGAAAGGGGGAGTGACGTTCATATGTTGTTAATATTCAGTGTTTTATCCTTCATAGTTTGACCTCCAGAGTCAAAATAATGGCCCAGGCCTGCTGTGTATGAATGTAAATGTAGAATTGACTTATATGTATTAATGTATATTTCTAATTTGCTTTAAAATCTAAGTGAAGGTGACAAGTCGATATCCAGTACTCTGGAATGCCCTCCCGGTAACAGTTCGAGATGCCACCTCAGTAGAAGCATTTAAGTCTCACCTTAAAACTCATTTGTATACTCTAGCCTTTAAATAGACTCCCTTTTTAGACCAGTTGATCTGCCGTTTCTTTTCTTTTTCTTCTATGTCCCACTCTCCCTTGTGGAGGGGGTCCGGTCCGATCCGGTGGCCATGTACTGCTTGCCTGTGTATCGGCTGGGGACATCTCTGCGCTGCTGATCCGCCTCCGCTTGGGATGGTTTCCTGCTGGCTCCGCTGTGAACGGGACTCTCGCTGCTGTGTTGAATCCGCTTTGGACTGGACTCTCGCGACTGTGTTGGATCCATTGTGGATTGAACTTTCACAGTATCATGTTAGACCCGCTCGACATCCATTGCTTTCCTCCTCTCCAAGGTTCTCATAGTCATCATTGTCACCGACGTCCCACTGGGTCATTATTGTCACCGATGTCCCACTGGGTGTGAGTTTTCCTTGCCCTTATGTGGGCCTACCGAGGATGTCGTAGTGGTTTGTGCAGCCCTTTGAGACACTAGTGATTTAGGGCTATATAAGTAAACATTGATTGATTGATTGATTGTAAATTCTTTCTTTTCTTGTACTGTACATTCTGGGTGTCTCATGCAGTAAAAAAAAACAAAATTCCATTCTGTTTTTAGCATTAAATCAGACATTATTGTGATGTTTTATACTAGTGTTCCCAAAAATAGACATTGCGAGACCCAGACACACTTTTTTCTCAAATTTTGACCTCCAGAGTCAAAATAATGGCCCAGGCCTGCTGTGTATGAATGTAAATGTAGAATTGACTTATATTTATCGATGTTTATTTCTAATTTGCTTTAAAATCTAAGTGAAGGTGACAAGTCGATACAAAAGATAACTTTCCCACATTTTATGTTAAAGCCTTATTCCAAAATGTAATTTTTAGGTTCTAACATTGATGACCTCTATTAAACGAGACATGAAGCAAGGAATTAGACAGACACAGAATTAGGACTGGGCGATATGGCCTTTTAATAATATCTCAATATTTTTAGGCCATGTGACGATACACCATATATATCTGGATATTTTGCCTTAGCCTTGAATGAACACTTGACACATATAATCACAGCAGTATGATGATTCTATGTGTCTACATTCAAACATTCTTCTTCATACTTTATTAATACATGCTCCTTTTAAACTTTCATGCAGAGAGGGAAATCACAACTAAAAGTGTATTTATGAAACAGTTATTAAGCAGTGGCACAAACATTCATGTCATTTCCAAAACAAAAAGTGCAAGATTGTCAGAGACATTTTAAAACAAGCTATGAGTGCACTTTTGTGCATGATGTCACTAAGATGATACATCAAAATAACACTAAATTAACGTGCACTTTTTGTACAGAATGCCACTACAATAGTTTAAAAAAAATAAAGTGCACTTTTGTGCATGATGTCACACAAGATATTTTAATAAGTGTCAAATAAAAATGAGCTGCTTAGTAGGAAATCAAACAGTGTATGTCCTTCGCTATGCGGACGTTATCTCCTTCTGTTGTTGACTGTTTTTTTCATACGGTGTTGATGTGGAAATGATTGCTTGGGCATTTTGTTGGTGTGGCACCGGCCGGAGATGTTGACATGCGGAGTTTCAAGCACTCTTCATTCTCTAGCGGGTGACTTTTCAAATCATCCTACAAATTAGCAGTAATGCTACTTTTTGTAGCAATGCTTTTTCCGCATAAATGTTGAACATATTTCCGCTTGAAGCTAAACCACCGCCGGGAATCAATCAAACCTTCCTCCATTTGTTACCAGATTCGCACCTTCTCTCTCTCGTATTACCACTCGCACCTCACCGTTAGCATCACAGCTAACGTTACCATGTCGCTACCTCTCTTCTCTGCGAAGGCGTGTGATGTTGCACACGTGACGTATGTAAGAAGGTGTCTGTGAGGCGCAGAGACAAGAAAGAGTGAGACGAACCTGTAGTGCAGGGGTAGGGAACCTATGGCTCTAGAGCCAGATGTGGCTCTTTTGATGAATGCATCTGGCTCTCGGATAAATCTGAGCTAACACTGCTTAACACAATAAGTAATGACGAATTGCACTTGTAATTCATCCATCCATCCATTTTCTACCGCTTATTAAAGTGTTAAAAAATAACGTTCAAAATATTAAACATGGGGCTTCACGGTGGAAGAGGGGTTAGTGCGTCTGCCTCACAATACGAAGGTCCTGCAGTCCTGGGTTCAAATCCAGGCTCGGGATCTTTCTGTGTGGAGTTTGCATGTCCTCCCCGTGAATGCGTGGGTTCCCTCCGGGTACTCCGGCTTCCTCTCTCTTCCAAAGACATGCACCTGGGGATAGGTTGATTGGCAACACTAAATTGGCCCTAGTGTGTGAATGTGAGTGTGTCTATCTATGTTGGCCCTGCGCTGAGGTGGCGACTTGTCCAGGGTTTACCCCGCCTTCTGCCCAATTGTAGCTGAGATAGGCGCCAGCGACCCCAAAAAGGGAATAAGCGGTAGAAAATGGATGGATGGATGGATATTAAACATGCTCATGCATTTGAATCCATCCATCCTTTTTCTACCGCACTTGTTCAAGAAATTGCACGATTTATTTACTATTGTTTTTTTTAGGGCTTGCCCTCCTGGGGGTTCTTCAGACCACCAAGCACCGACATGAAAGCCTGTTTCAGGGTTACGATATTTTTTTTTAATTTTTCAATAAGTCTCTCAGTTGCTTTCCAGCAATTGTCTTTTTCTCTTTCGTTCTCGCTCGCGCTCTGGCTCCAGCTCCAACCCCGTCTCTCCTCCCGGCTGCTGCTTATAACAGAGCGACAGGTGATTAGATGACAAGGCCCAGGTGGGCCTTCTACGCACCTGTCGCTGATTTCGAGGCGGGTCCTGGCACACCCCGCTTCGCTGCAGGCCCGCAGGCCACGCCCCTCCACAGTTAGCTTCAGAATATCAACGTTATTACAAAGAATACGAGACCTATTATATTCTAGTAATGGTGGTCTTACTTAAAAATGCACGCGTTTAGTTGTGTTCAGTGTTGAAAAAAAAAATGATATGGCTCTTACGGAAATACATTTTAAAATATTTGGATTTTTGGCTCTCTCAGCCAAAAAGGTTCCCGACCCCTGCTGTAGTGTAATGCCCGCAGCTAAAAGCAACTGCGTGAGAACGTATACTCCAATATCACCATATAGTCATTTTCTATATCGTACAGAGACAAACCCGCGATATATCGAGTATATATCGCCCAGCCCTAGGTCCAGGGAGCCACTCGGGCGGCGCTAAAGAGTGTTAGTCTTATTCCAAAATGGAATCAATTCCTTTTTGTCTTCAAAATTCTACACACAATACCCCATAGTGACAATGTGAAAAGGTGTTTTATTTGTATTTATTTTCTATTTGCTCAATCAAGTAATTACAGACTCAAGTCATTTTGAATCAGATGCCACTTTGCACTTTATTACATGTTTTATTTGCTCATTCAAGTAATTACAGACTCAAGTCGTTTTGAATCGGATGCCACAAGCTCGCCAAGTCTATCTTGGGGCACTTTTGCACCGTTCCTCTTTCCAGCGCCCTCTTGTCTGTTGGCCCTTTGTGTCTCCGGCAAGCCACCGCCATCTTCCGTCCCTCTCAGTTCTGCGCCGGGGCTTTTGCGCAGGTGTCAGCACATCCGTGGCATCCCTGACTAAGCATTGCACACGCGGCCGTGCAATTAAAGGGAGCTAAATAATGAAGAGAGCAGATCTATCTTCAATGATCACCGCACACACACACACACAAAAAAAAATGATGGAAGCGGCACACCTCGGGGTTGTTGTGAAGTGTGCTAGTTTTAAAGGCCTACTGAAATGAGATTTTCTTATTTAAACGGGGATAGCGGGTCCATTCTATCGCGTCATACTTGATCATTTCGAGGCAAGATAGGATGGAGCTAGACCGTGTAGTATTTTATACGTATGTAGTAAAACCTTAAAGTCACATCTTAAGTGCACAGGAAGCCAGTGCAGGTGAGCCAGTACAGGTATATATGTATGTATATATGTATATAAAGGTATAGACAGTACAGGCGTAATGTGATCAAACTTTCTTGTTCTTGTCAAAAGTCTAGCAGCCGCATTTTGTACCAACTGTAATCTTTTAATGTTAGACATGGGGAGAGCCGAAAATAATATGTTACAGTAGTCGAGGCGAGACGTAACAAATGCATGGATAATGATCTCAGCGTCTTTAGTGGACAGAATGGAGCGAATTTTAGCGATATTACGGAGATGAAAGAAGGCCGTTTTAGTAACGCTTTCAATATCTTGCCGATTGTATTGTACCATATGTCCCGGCAAGAAATCTGCGTTCAAAGGACTCCGGCTTATTAGTGATTCCCAAAGCCCAAAAAAAGTCTGCGGGCTATAGAGCGTTTTCATTCCGGGCTCCAGTACTCTGGAATGCCCTCCCGGTAACAGTTCGAGATGCCACCTCAGTAGAAGCATTTAAGTCTCACCTTAAAACTCATTTGTATACTCTAGCCTTTAAATAGACTCCCTTTTTAGACCAGTTGATCTGCCGTTTCTTTTCTTTTTCTTCTATGTCCCACTCTCCCTTGTGGAGGGGGTCCGGTCCGATCCGGTGGCCATGTACTGCTCGCCTGTGTATCGGCTGGGGACATCTCTGCGCTGCTGATCCGCCTCCGCTTGGGATGGTTTCCTGCTGGCTCCGCTGTGAACGGGACTCTCGCTGCTGTGTTGGATCCGCTTTGGACTGGACTCTCGCGACTGTGTTGGATCCAGTATGGATTGAACTTTCACAGTATCATGTTGGACCCGCTCGATATCCATTGCTTTTTTCTCCTCTCCAAGGTTCTCATAGTCATCATTGTCACCGATGTCCCACTGGGTGCGAGTTTTCCTTGCCCTTATGTGGGCCTACCGAGGATGTCGTAGTGGTTTGTGCAGCCCTTTGAGACACTAGGGATTTAGGGCTATAGAAGTAAACATTGATTGATTGATTGATAGAGAACATCCACGATAAAGTTCGCAACTTTTGGTTGCTAATAAAAAAGCCTTGCCTGTATCGGAAGTAGCAGACGATGTGCGCGTGACGTCACGGGTTGTAGGGCTCCTCACATCCTCACATTGTTTATAATGTGAGCCTCCAGCAGTAAGAGCTATTCGGACCAAAAACACGACAATGTCCCCTTAGCAGAAAAACAGCCCCAAAGCATGATGTTTCCACCCCCATGCTTCACAGTAGGTATGGTGTTCTTGGGATGCAACTCAGTATTCTTCTTCCTCCAAACACGACGAGTTGAGTTTATACCAAAAAGTTCTATTTTGGTTTCATCTGACCACATGACATTCTCCCAATCTTCTGCTGTATCATCCATGTATCCATTTTGGTATCAACTCAACTGGTCGTGTTTGGAGGAAGACGAATCAGTGAGAGCTTTGAATGGTTGACCAAATACTTATTTCCCACCATAAATTTACTAATAATTTCTTGAAAATTCCTACAATGTGAATTCCTGTTTTTTTTTTTTTCCACATTCTGTCTCTCACAGTTGAAGTGTACCTATGATGAAAATTACAGACCTCTGTCCTTATTTTAAGTGGGAGAACTTGCACAATCGCTGGCCGACTAAATACTTTTTTGCCCCACTGTATGCTAAAGGTGTAAAGCTAAAGGATTTTAATTGCTACTTTGGGTTGTTTAGGTCAACAGCAACGGCACTAATTAGAGATGTCCGATAATGGCTTTTTTGCCGATATTCCTATATTGTCCAACTCTTAATTACCGATTCCGATACCGATCTATACAGTCATGGAATGAATGCATTATTATGCCTCATTTAGTTGTGATGCCCAGCTGGATGTATTAAAGCTGTGGTTCTCAAGCTTTTTTCAGTGATGTACCCCCTGTGAACATGTTTTTAATTGAAGGACCCCCTAATCAGAGCAAAGCATTTTTGTGACCTCTAAACCAACGTACGTACCGAACCGAAATTTTTGTGTACCGTTACACCCCTAGTCCTGTCTGGTTTATGTTGCGTTATGATGCGGATGTTCTCCCGAAATGGGTTTGTCATTCTTGTTTGGTGTGGGTTCACAATGTGGCGCATATTTGTAACTGTCAAGACCAGAACAGAACTCTGAACAAAGATGCAGGATTTTAAGAAAATATATATTTTTATTTGGACAAGGGAAGGGGTCAAAAACAGGAGAAACAAATCAGGCTATCAAAAACACCACTAACCGTGGCTCTAAACTAACAAAAATATCAATAACTCAAAAACGCTCCGTCGACAGAGGGAAAAAGGGGCTATGAACAAAAAACTACTTATTATAACAAAAAGGGCTCCAACAGAGGTGATACTAGGAAGCTATTCTTACCTGAACAAACTTACAAATCAGAATACTCCCATGGACAAAGCTATGACGAGACACTCCGGCACAGGACGAGAGGAGGACGAGACATTTATACACATGAGGGAGGGTGACACAGGTGGGCACAATCAGCCAATCAGGAGCGACATCGGACCAGTGAAACAGGAGGAAAGGCAATTGATCTGAAACGAGAGGGAGGGTTAACCTTTCAAAATAAAACCGGAAATGACAAGACAACGTGAAACCAGACGAACTCCAGACAAGACTTCACCCAGGTGTGACAGTAACAGTGTTCAAGTTGTTTATACGGCCACCCTCAGTGGGACCTGTATGGCTGTTGACCAAGTATGCCTTGCATTCACTTGTGTGTGTGTTTGAAAAGCCGTAGATATTATGTGATTGCGCCGGCACGCAAAAGCAGTTACTTTAAGGTTTATTGGCGCTCTGTACTTCTCCCTACATCCGTGTACCACTCCGTACCTCATAAATTTTGTCACAAGATATTTCAATAAGTGTCTATTAAAAATGAGCTGCATAATAGGAAATCAAATAGTGTATGTCCTTCGCTATGTGGTAGGTTCCTGCGGATATTATCTGCTTCTGTTGTTGACTATTTTTTTTCACACGGGGTTGATGTGGAAATGGTTGCTTGGTCATTTTGTGGGTGTGGCACCGAACGGAGATGTTGACATGCGGAGTTTCAAGCACTCATCATTTTCTAATGAGTGACTTTTCAATTGATGCTGCACATTAGCAGTGTTGCTATTTTATGTAGCAACGGTTTTGCCGCTTACTTAACTTATTACGGATGTCTGTTCGACATCTTCCCGCTTGAAGCCAAACCACCTGTTTTTTCGGGAATTAATTCTTCCTCCATTTGTTACCGTATTTGCACATTCTTTCTCTCGTATTACCACTCGCACCACAGCTAACGTTACCCATGCCGCTACCGCTCTGCTCCGCCAGGGCGTGTAGGTATGTGACGTATGTAAGAAGGTGCGCTTGTTTTATGTCTCTGTGAGAAGCAGAGACAGGAAAGAGTGAGAAGAGCTTGTAGTGTAATGCCCGCAGTGAGAACCTATACTCCAATATCACCATATAGTCATTTTCTATATCGCACAGAGACAAACTCGCGTTATATCGAGTATATCGATGTATCGCCCAGCCCTAGTTCTTTGTTAGTTTTGTGAATCTCCACTAAGGAAGTATGGAATCGGGTGTAAACTACAGAAGCTCCTGGGGGCAAAAAGAATGCTGGAGCCAGAGGAGAAAAAAAAAAGTTTTAATTTCTGAAATCATCTGCAACAAAAAACTTAAATTTATCGACACAATGGTTACATCACTATAGTAAATCGTTCGTAAAGGACGAATGGTATGAACATTGTTCCCATACGGAATCATGCAAATCCCGTTAATCCACTCCTGATACCCAAAAAATATGAATTCAAAATACATTTTACATAAAATATTATTATATTATAGTTCACCATGAAGAAAACATTGAAAATGTTGGTATGATGGCTAAAATTGAAAAATGGACATTTCGTTTACCTTTATTGAAGACTCTTGGTGGCAACAAATCATGGGAAGAGAGGAGGGACGTGCCACACGGACGTCACTTTCATCATTTTTTATCAGAACTACTTTATTAATCCTAGAGGGGAAATTTAAAATTTTCTGCATAATCCCATTCAAGATCTGACAAACATTACAGGGAGACAGAACAGGATCAAATATTACAGGGAGACAGAACAGGATCAAACATTACTGGTAGACAACAAGATCAAACATTACAGGGAGACAGAACAGGATCAAACATTACAGGGAGACAGAACAGAATCAAACATTACAGTGAGACAGGACAGGGTCAAACATTAGAGGGAGACAGGACAGGATCAAACATTACTGGTAGACAACAAGATCAAACATTACAGGGAGACATATCAGGATCAAATATTACAGGGAGACAGAACAGGATCAAACATTACAGGGAAACAGAACAGGATCAAACATTACTGGTAGACAACAAGATCAAACATTACAGGAAGACAGAACAGGATCAAACATTACAGGGAGACAGAACAGCATCAAATATTACAGGGAGACAGAACAGGATCAAACATTACTGGTAGACAACAAGATCAAACATTACAGGGAGACAGAACAGGATCAAACATTACAGGGAGACATATCAGGATCAAATATTACAGGGAGACAGAACAGGATCAAACATTACTGGTAGACAACAAGATCAAACATTACAGGGAGACAGAACAGGATCAAACATTACAGGGAGACATATCAGGATCAAATATTACAGGGAGACAGAACAGGATCACATATAGGGACAGAACAGAATCAAACATTACTGGTAGACAACAAGATCAAACATTACAGGGAGACAGAACAGGATCAAACATTACAGGGAGACATATCAGGATCAAATATTACAGGGAGACAGAAAAGGATCAAACATTACAGGGAGACAGAACAGGGTCAAACATTACTGGTAGACAACAATATCAAACATTACAGGAAGACAGAACAGGATCAAACATTACAGGGAAACAGAACAGGATCAAACATTACAGGGAGACAGAACAGGATCAAACATTACAGGGAGACAGAACAGGATCAAACATTACTGGTAGACAACAAGATCAAACATTACAGGGAGACAGAACAGGATCCAACATTACAGGGAGACAGAACAGAGTCAAACTGTACAGGGAGACAGAACAGGATCACTGACAGGTCTGCCAACTTCCGGCGCCCCTTACAAAAAATGTGAGCTACAGGTAGACAATGGGGGGGAGGTGAGAAAAAAAAATAAAATAAATCAATACAAAAATTAAATCTGTCTAAGCCTGGGTCCCTGGAAAAGGGGTCCAGACTGAGGCCAAGGGAGGAAAAAAAAACTCACAGCCATAGCACACATCCCTCTTACATGTGTGTAAGAGGGAAACATCAACAAGCAAGTTCTTTCTTGTGTTCAATAGTGTTTCTCACCTTCTTTATCAAAGTGCTGGGACTTGCAACTTTCCTTGGTCCCATGCCGGCCAGTGGAACTGAAACCCCAAGGACAATCCACGCAAATGCCAATCATTGTTTTTTGGGGATTTTTTTTTTTTGCACACTACACAGTTGCATTCATTTCACTTTACACCGGCATTAGGATGAAAGGCTTTCGGTGACACCTTCACCCCTTTCAGGCTTGTGCACTGTATACACTGTATACACCCACACACACGGACATCGTCTGTGATGTGACCTTCATCCACGCTGCCTGGCATTCAATTACCGCCCTGTCAGTGGCCCATCCAGCCCGGTGGCTGCACCATGTCCTTGAGAGGCTCTCTCATCCCCCGGACACTTGCTGCGGGGTCGTTCTCCCAGGAAGGCAGACGGACTACTCGGGACATGGCATTTAGGTAAAAAACATGATTTAATTTTAACTAAAAAAATGTACAAACAAAAATCGCTCACAGCGGAGGCACAACTTGGGCTAAAAAAACAAAGCTAACGCATAAACAGACTAAGAACATAAATCAAACAAAACTTACCTGGCATGGCATGAAGCACGAAACTATGGCAAGGCATGAAACAAGTCAGCACAGGGCGACTGACTGGCAAAGACGAGCTTAAATACTGCCTCTGATTAGTGCTCGGGAAGCAGGTGAGCGGGCATTTTTGTCCACCAGAGACAGGTGGACAAAATGAGTAACCAAGGAAACCAGACAAGGGAGTGGAAAAAAACAGGAACTTAAAGAGTCCAAAGGACAAACAGCACATGATCAACAGACATGACAATTTATTTATCATTGGTTAGCTTCAGAATAACAATGTTATTAAAAAGAATAAGAGACTTATTATACTCTAAAAATGTTGGTCTTACTTAAAAATGCACGCATTTAGTTGTATTCAGTGTTAAAAAATATGATATATCTCTCACGGAAATATTTGTCTTTCATGGCTCTCTCAGCCAAAAAAGTTCCCGGCCCCTGGTATAGGGGAACATTCTAAGTAACAAAGACTTAATTTAAAGTTATTTGGACATAGCTCGGTTGGTAGAGTAACTTAAGGGTTGCAGGTTCGATTCCCGCTTCCGCCATCCTAGTCACTGCCATTGTGTCCTTGGGCAGGACACTTTACCCACCTGCTCCCAGTGCCACCCACACTGCTTTAAATGGAACTCAGATATTGGGTTTAACTATGTAAAGCGCTTTGGGTCACTCAAGAAAAGCGCTATATAAATATAAATTCACTTCACTAGGGGAACATATTCGAAATAATAGGTTAGGGTTAGTACTTAATGACTAGATAAAAAACAATATGTTACTAATTTGCATGCTAAAAAGCAACTAATTAATGGTGAATGTCGTAGTGGTTTGTGCAGCCCTTTGAGACACTAGTGATTTAGGGCTATATAAGTAAACATTGATTGATTGATGTACGGTGCTGTGCAAAAGTCCCCGCGACGCTTCATGCCCGTATACAAAGTGGTAGAGCACGGATTTCCACCAAGGCAAAATGCAGTGAAGTTGTCACGTTGTGTAAATGGTAAATTAAAACAGAATACCCATCCATTTTCTACCGCTTATTCCCTTTCGGGGTTGCGGGGGGCGCTGGCGCCTATCTCAGCTACAATCGGGCGGAAGGCGGGGTACACCCTGGACAAGTCGCCACCTCATCGCAGGGCCAACACAGATAGACAGACAACATTCACACTCACATTCACACACTAGGGCCAATTTAGTGTTGCCAATCAACCTATCCCCAGGTGCATGTCTTTGGAAGTGGGAGGAAGCCGGAGTACCCGGAGGGAACCCACGCATTCACGGGGAGAACATGCAAACTCCACACAGAAAGATTCCGAGCCTGGATTTGAACCCAGGACTGCAGGACCTTCGTATTGTGAGGCAGACGCACTAACCCCTCTGCCACCGTGAAGCCGATTCGCAAATTTTCATCCTATGTTCTATTGCAGTGGCGTCGAACTCAAATACAGAGTGGGCCAAAATTTTAAACTGAACAAAGCCGCGGGCCAAGGTTCATCGATCAATCAATCAATGTTTATTTATATAGCCCCAAATCACAAATGTCTCAAAGGACTGCACAAATCATTACGACTACGACATCCTCGGAAGAACCCACAAAAGGGCAAGGAAAACTCACACCCAGTGGGCAGGGAGAATTCACATCCAGTGGGACGCCAGTGACAATGCTGACTATGAGAAACCTTGGAGAGGACCTCAGATGTGGGCAACCTCCCCCCCTCTAAGGGACCGAAAGCAACGGATGTCGAGCGGGTCTAACATGATACTGTGAAAGTTCAATCCACAGTGGCTCCAACACAGCCGCGAGAGTTCAGTTCAAAGCGGATCCAAGACAGCAGCGAGAGTCCCGTCCACAGGAAACCATTTCAAGCGGAGGCGGATCAGCAGCGTAGAGATGTCCCCAACCGATACACAGGCGAGCGGTCCATCCTGGGTCCCGACGAGCGGTCCGTCCTGGGTCTCGACTCTGGAGAGCCAGTACTTCATCAATGGTCATCGGACCGGACCCCATCCACAAGGGAGGTGGGGACATAGGAGAAAAAAGAAAAGAAGCGGCAGATCAACTGGTCTAAAAGGGGGTCTATTTAAAGGCTAGAGTATACAAATGAGTTTTAAGGTGAGACTTAAATGCTTCTACTGAGGTAGCATCTCGAACTGTTACCGGGAGGGCATTCCAGAGTACTGGAGCCCGAACGGAAAACGCTCTCTAGCCCGCAGACTTTTTTTGGGCTCTAGGAATCACTAATAAGCCGGAGTCTTTTGAACGCAGATTTCTTGCCGGGACATATGGTACAATACAATCAGCAAGATAGGATGGAGCTGGACCGTGTAGTATTTTATACGTAAGTAGTAAAACCTTAAAGTCACATCTTAAGTGCACAGGAAGCCAGTGCAGGTGAGCCAGTATAGGTATATATGTATGTATATATGTATATAAAGGTATATACAGTACAGGCGTAATGTGATCAAACTTTCTTGTTCTTGTCAAAAGTCTAGCAGCCGCATTTTGTACCAACTGTAATCTTTTAATGCTAGACATGGGGGGACCCGAAAATAATACGTTACAGTAATCGAGACGAGGCGTAACAAACGCATGGATAATGTTCTCGGCGTCTTTAGTGGACAAAATGGAGCGAATTTTTGCGATATTACGGAGATGAAAGAAGGCCGTTTTAGTAACGCTTTTAATGTGTGACTCAAAGGTTCAACAAATTAACCTTTTAAAAAGAAACCCGGACAACTTTTGCATTGAATATTGAACAAGCAAGGCTTACGTAACTTTATAGGCACATGCAAAATCCAGTTTCAAATAATAATGATAATAAAATATCAATAAATATTGCTCAGTTTGCTACACTGATTTGCTTTAATATGGAACAAGCAACGCTTATACAACTTAATAGTGCAAAATCAACTTTCAAAAACGAAAAAAAAACATTAAAGGCATATTAAATACAATTTTAATAAAAAATTAAATGCCTCTTTTCTATTTGCAGCCTTCTGAGGTAAAAATCAACATTAACTTTTTCCACAGGCTAACACATTTGAAGTGAAGTGAATTATATTTATATAGCACTTTTCTCTAGTGACTCAAAGCGCTTTACATAGTGAAACCCAATATCTAAGTTACATTTAAAGCAGTGTGGGTGGCACTGGGAGCAGGTGGGTAAAGTGTCTTGCCCAAGGACACAACGGCAGTGACTAGGATGGCGGAAGCGGGAATCGAACCTGCAACCCTTGAGTTGCTGGCACGGCCACTCTACCAACCGAGCTATGCCGGTAAAAATCAACATTAACTTCTTCCACAGGCTAATAAATTTGAAAATAAATGGGGGGCTGGGCGGTTGTTGGTAGCGGGGGGTTTGTATTGTAGCGTCCCGGAAGAGTTATTGCTGCAAGGGGTTCTGGGTATTTGTTCTGTTGTGTTTATGTTGTGTTACGGTGCGGATGTTAAATGGTAAATGGGTTATACTTGTGTAGCGCTTTTCTACCTTCAAGGTACTCAAAGCGCTTTGATAATATTTCCACATTCACCCATTCACACAAACATTCACACACTGATGGCGGGAGCTGCCATGCAAGGCCCTAACCACGAACCATCAGGAGCAAGGGTGAAGTGTCTTGCTCAAGGACACAACAGACGTGACGAGGTTGGTAGAAGGTGGGGATTGAACCAGGAACCCTCAGGTTGCTGGCACGGCCACTCTCCCAACTGCGCCGTCTCCCGAAATGTGTGTGTCATTCTTTTTGGTGTGGGTTCACTTTGTGGCGCATATCTGTAAAAGTGTTAAAGTTGTTTATGCGGCCACCCTCAGTGTGACCTGTATGGCTGTTGAGCAAGTATGCATTGCATTCACATACCTGTGTGTAGAAGCCGCATATATTATGTGACTAAACCGGCACGCTGTTTGTATGGAGGAAAAGCGGAAGTGACGACAGGATGTAGAGGGCGCTAAAGGTAGCACCTTTAAGGCACGCCCCCAATATTGTTGTCCGGGTGGAAATCTGGAGAATGTTTTTCAGGAGGGACAGTGAAATTCAGGAGGGTTGGCAAGTATGAGTATTAGCGGTGAATGCTGTATAATTCCGGCGGGCCAGCACTAATGTTAATTTGATATTGCCCCAAGGGCCAAATGATATTACACGGTGGGCCGAATTTGGCCCGCGGGCTAGAGTTTGACACCCATGTTCTATTGAATAGACTGCAAAGACGAGATACTCAACGTCGAAACTGGTAAACTTTGTTGTTTTTTGCAAATATGAGCTCATTTGGAGGTTGAGGCCTGCAGCGTCTCTCAAAAAAGCTGGCACAAGTGGCAAAAAAGACCAAGAAAGTTGAGGAATGCTCGTAAAAACGCTAACCGTATTTGTTTGAATAGCCGCCGGGCATGTAATTACTGCCGGGTCAAACTCGCTCCCCAAATTTATTAGCGCATGCTTACTTTTACCGTCGGGTCAAATTTGTGACGTCACGAGCGACGCTTCCCCTGCCATCATTTTCAAAATGGTGGAGGAGGTTTTTTTTTGCTTTTACTGTGTGTAAACCAGGGGTCTTGTTCCACAGCCATACAGATCACACTGATGGTTGTGATATAAAACAACTTTAACACTCTTAGTAATATGCGCCCCCCCCCCCCCCCCCACACTCTGTGAACCCACAACAAACAACAATAACAAATACATTTCTGGAGAACATCGGCTCTGTAACACATAATAAACGCAACATAACAATTACCCAGAATGCCATGCATCCATGACTCTTGGCTATATTATACACCCCCCCCCCCCTGTGCGTCGGTTGAGGTGGGCGGGGTTGGGGGCTTTTGTAAAATATAGCCAAGAGTCATGGGTGCATTTTGATTCCGGGTAATTCTTTTGTTGCGTTTATGTGTTTGGGGCGGTATACCTCGGTTGGTAGAGTGACCGTGCCAGCAACTTGAGGGTTGCAGGTTCGATCCCCGCTTCCGCCATCCTAGTCACTGCCGTTGTGTCCTTGGGGAAGACACTTTACCCACCTAATCCCAGTGCCACCCACACTGGTTTAAATGTAACTTAGATATTGGGTTTCACTATGTAAAGCGCTTTGAGTCACTAGAGAAAAGCGCTATATAAATATAATTCACTTCACTAATTCACTTGTGTTACAGAGCCAATGTTCTCCAGAAATGTGTTTGTTATTCTTGTTTGGTGTGGGTTCACAGAGTGCGGCGCATATTACTAAGAGTTTTAAAGTGGTTTATATCACAACCATCAGGGTAACGGTATGGCTGTTGACCAAGTATGCATTGCAATCTCGTATGAGAAACAGCGAAATGCGTGCGTCCTACCGACGCTCAATATTTTTACTGCATGCCATTGGTAAGCGCAGGGGTGAGATGAGGTTTTCAAATTATTAGCGCCTGCTTACTTTTACCGCATGCCTTGAATAAGCGCAGGAGTGAGAAGAGGTTGTAAATTAATTAGCGCCCCGGCGGCTATTCAAGGAAATACGGTATTTGGAACATCTCACAGGTGTGCAGGCTAATTGGGAACGGGTGGGTTGCCATGATTGGGTGGAAAAGCAGCTTCCATGAAATGCTCAGTCGTTCACAAACTAGGACGGGGCGAGGGTCACCACTTTGTCAACAAATGCCTGAGCAAATTATTTAAGAAGAACATTTCTCAACGAGCTATTGCGAAGAATTTAGGGATTTCACCATCTACGGTCCGTAATATCATCAAAAGGTTCAGAGAATCTGGAGAAATCGCTGCACATAAGCAATGATTTTATAGATTTTCGATCCCTCAGGCGGTACTACATCAAAAATCAACATCAGTGTGTAAAGGATATCACCACGTGGGCTCAGCAACAATGTCAGTAGCTACAGTTGGTCCCTACGTCTGTAAGTGCGAGTTAAAACTACCATACGAAGCCAAAGCCATTTATCAACAACACCCAGAAACGCCCCCGGCTTCGCTTGGGCCCGAGCTAATCTCAGACGGACTGATGCAAAGTGGAAAAGTGTTCTGGGGTCTGACCAGTCCACATTTCAAATTGTTTTTGGAAACTGTGGACGTCGCGTCCTCCGGAACAAACGGAAAACAACTATCCGGATTGTTATAAGCGCAAAGTTGAAAAGCCAGCATCTGTGATGGTTTGGGGGTGTAATAGTGCCCAAGCATGGGTAACTTACACATCTGTGAAGGCACCATTAATGCTGAAAGGTACATACAGCTTTTGGAGCAACGTTATCATGGACGCCCCTGCTTATTTCAGTTCTTTGAAGCCACATTGACGAAGTCATTAATAATACATTCCTGCCTTGCTGTTGTTGTGCAACATTTTTAGCATCATCCTCCAGTAGGTGCTTCTAAATGATACTTTGGATACAGTCTATTAGAACCTCGACTTACAAGTTCATTAATTGGTTCTGTTGATTCAAAACACTTGTATCTCAAATCCATTTCTCCCATTGGCCTGCGGGCCATAGTTTGGGGAATATGCTAAAACAGCTATAGTAGTTTTTTAAAATTATGTTAATAGTAATGTACAGCATTCACTATACCTTGGAGAGTGGACTTCTACAGTAGCTGTTTCTCCGTCAAAAACCCCATCAGCAGCTTCTCTTTATTTTTCGTGGATAAATGATATTATTTCAACATTTTCAGCTGGGGTGGGACCCATTCTGCTTCAGTACGGTGCAGACGAGCAGCGACGCGCTCACCATGTTGTTGATGATGGATGTTTTTAATTCAATGAAGATCGTTGTCAAGTAATGGCAGGGATGCTTGTTACTTCAATTTCTCTTGCAACTTGAAGCATAACATTTATCAAAGAGACTGACTTAGCTGAAAACACTCTTAAGTTCAGGTACCACCGTTCTAAGAATTGCAGTTTATTTTCCGAAAAATAGAAAGTGTTTTTTATTAGCTAATCATTGGTACTTTAACTTTAACTTTAAGGAAGCTGTGTATGGCCACACATAATTAGCTGCAGGCCGCTTGTCAGCCGGGGGACTAAAAATAAATAATGTCAGCCAGATGGGATTAACATTTGTGATCAGGCATTAATCGGCAATGGCGATCACGTACTTTTTTCCACAAAAATCAGCCGGTGCTCATTGCTGCCGATCAATCAGCACGGCCCTGCAGGTAATCTTTTAGATCACCCCGTAACCCTGACCTTAACAAAGCCCAAAACCAGTGAAGTCGGCACGTTGTGTAAATGGTAAATAAAAACGGAATACAATAATTTGCAAATCATTTTCAACTTATTTTCAATTAAATAGACTGCAAAGACAAGATATTCCATGTTGGAACCGAGAAATTATTTTCTATTTTTTTGCAAATTATCATTACTTAGAATTTAATGACAGCAACACATTGCAAAAAAGTTGCATTTTTACCACCGTGTTACATGGCCTTTCCTTTTAACACTCAGGTTAAAAGGTTTGGGAACTGAGAAGACACATTTTTTAAGCTTTCCAGGTGGAATTTTTTCCCCCATTCTTGCTTGATGTACAGCTTAAAGGCCTACTGAAATGAGATTTTCTTATTTAAACGGGGAAAGCAGGTCCATTGTATGTGTAATACTTGATAATTTCGACATATTGCCATATTTTTTGCTAAAAGGATTTATTTCGCAACTTTTGCTCGCTAATAAAAAAGCCTTGCCTGTACCGGAAGTAGCAGACGATGTGCGCATGACGTCACGGGTTGTAGGGCTCCTCACATCCTCACATTGTTTATAATCATAGCCACCAGCAGCAAGAGCGATTCGGACCGAGAAAGCGACAATTTCCCCATCAATTTCAGCAAAGATGAAAGATTCGTGGATGAGGAAAGTTAGAGTGAAGCACTAGAAGAAAAAAAAAGGCGACGGCAGTGTGAGCGATTCAGATGTTGTTAGACACATTTACTAGGATAATTCTGGAAAATGCCTTATCTGCTTATTGTGTTACTAGTGTTGTAGTGAGATTATAAAGTCATACCTGAAAGTCAGAGGGCTGCGGTGACCGGCAGTGTCTCTGAGGGAAGCCACATCGAGGAGCCAAGAAAGTCACAGCTGCCTTTTTGAGAACTGCTGCAGGAGGACGCAAACTCCACTCATGTCTCCGGTAAGAGCCGACTTAATATCACAATTTTCTCATCAAAAAACTTGCTGGTTGACATATGTCGAGAAACATGTTCGCTTGACCGCTCTGTTCCATATTAAAGCTTCACAGCAAACAAAAAAAAAAAAAACGGCTGTGTTTTGGTTGCTAAAGGCAGCTGCAATACACCGCTTCCCACCAACAGCATTCTTCTTTGACGTCTCCATTATTAATTGAACAAATTGCAAAAGATTCAGCAACAGAGATGTCCAAAATACTGTGTAATTATGCGGTTAAAGCAGACGACTTTTAGCCGTGAGTGGTGCTGGGATAAAATGTCCGCTCCAACCAATAACGTCACGCGCACGTGTCAACATAAGGCGTCATCATTCCGCGACGTTTTCAACAAGAAACTCCGCGGGAAATTTAAAATTGTGATTTAGTAAACTAAAAAGGCCGTATTGGCATGTGTTGCAATGTTAATATTTCATCATTGATATATAAACTATCAGACTGCGTGGTCAGTAGTAGTGGCTTTCAGTAGGTCTTTAAGTTGTTCCGTTGTGGTATTTCAGGCTTCATAATGCGCCACACAGGTCTGGACTATAGGCAGGCCAGTTAAGTACCCGCACTCTTTTACTCCGAAGCCACGCTGTTGTAACACTTGGCATCGTCTTGCTGAAATAAGCAGGTGTACTGTCACCACCTGTCACATCACACCCTGACTTATTTGCACTTTTTTGCTCTTTTCCTGTGTGTAGTGTTTTACTTCTTGTCTTGCGCTCCTACTTTGGTGGCTTTTTCTCTTGTTTTGGTATTTTCCTGTTGCAGTTTCATGTCTTCCTTTGAGCGATATTTCCCATATCTCCGTTGTTTTAGCAATCTAGAATATTGCAGTTGTTTTTATCCTTTTTTGTTCGGATGTACATTGTCTTTGCTCCACAGTAAGTCTTTGCTGTCGTCCAACATTCTGTTTTTGTTTATTTTGTAGCCAGTTCAGTTTTAGTTTTGTTCTGCGTAGCCTTCCCTAACTTTCATTGCCTTTTCTTAAGGGCACTCACTTTCTGTTTATTTTTTTGTTTAAGGGTTAGGCCCCTTTTTACCTGCACCCTGCCTCCCGCTGTTTCCGACATCTACAAAGCAATTAGCTACCGGCTGCCACCTACTGATATGGAAGAGTATTACACGGTTACTCTGCCGTACTCAACAACAACACATAATTTGCAGACTATGATTACTGGTTTGCAAAAAATATTTTTAACCCAAATAGGTTTCAATGATTGATTGAAACTTGTATTACTAGATTGCACAGTACAGTACATATTCCGTACAATTGACCACTAAAAGGTAACACCCCAATAAGTTTTTCAACTTGTTTAAGTCGAGGTCCACGTTAATCAGTTCATGGTAGGTGAAATTAGATCATCTCCCACGGCACACCGGACTGTATCTCAAGGTACACTAGTGTGCCGCGGCACAGTGGTTGAACATCAATGCACTTACTACTGTAACTCAGGTTCCAGTAGTAAGTCGCAATTGTTGGATATGACTATTAAGCATAAGCAAGCATGCATGACTACAGCTCTTGTCTCAAAGTAGGTGTACTGTCACCACCTGTCACATAACACCCTGACTTATTTGGACTTTTTTGCTCTTTTCCTGTGTGTGGGGTTTTACTTTTTGTCTTGCGTTCGTATTTTGGTGGCTTTTTTTTAGTATTTTCCTGTAGCAGTTTCATGTCTTCTTTTGAGCGGTATTTACTTTGTTTTAGCAATCAAGAATATTTCACTTGTTTTGACCCTTCTTTGTTGATTGTCAGTTCATGTTCGGACGTACGTTGTCTTTGCTCCACAGTAAGTCTTTGCTGTCGTCCAGCATTCTGTTTTTGTTGACTTTGTAGCCAGTTTGGTTTTAGTTTGGTTCTGCATAGCCTTCCCTAAGCTTCAATGCCTTTTCTTAATGGCACTCAGCTTTTGTTTCTTTTTGGTTTAAGCATTAGACAACTTTTTACCTGCACCCTGCCTCCCGCTGTTTATGACATCTACAAAGCAATTAGCTACCGGCTGCCACCTACTGATATGGAAGAGTATTACACGGTTACTCTGACACCGACACTCAACCACAACACATCATTTGCAGACTATAATTACTGGTTTGCAAACAATATTTTTAACTCAAAAGAGTGAACTTAGATCATCTCCCACGGCACACCAGACTGTATATCACGGCCGCGGCACAGTGGTTGAAAAACACCACACTAGGCTACTGAGTAGGTCTATACAAAACCAACCAAATTGTTACATTTCGGTGGCCTCGAAAGCGGTACTTGACTCATGCTAAAAGTTAGCATGTCGTGCATATCGAACTGCATGAACCGTGAGTTGCATGGAGGGCTCGTTCAGTTTGTGTTACTGTCTTTTTGCAAAACACATTCTCTGATTGTGTCTGGCAATGGGACGCATCCACTGGAGTAGTGAGTGGGATGCATTTTATCCTGTCCGCCACTTGAAAACAAGTCGAAATCCGTGTCGGGTTTGACACTGCCACGTGTTGCCATGGACAACTGCTGATTGAACAGATGTCCCCTTTATTGGTTTACGGCGTTTATCGTATCAAAATGTGTGTAAATGTTTTCCTTTGGCTGCCGTACTCACTCGTGCTTTCATCGCAATTTATGAGCAATATTGCACCGGCATTACAGATTAACACAAGCGTTCACTGGGTCTGTTAAACCTACTGTTGGAATGATGTACTCCCTCTGTATTAATATTCTTTTGCACAGCAGCATCTGCCTGCCGTTTGGGTGATTTATCTGACAGTGACGGAATTGTTTTCCTTTGCATATTCACAGCAGTGAATCCCCAAGATATGTAAAGCATGTCTTTCTCCGAGATGTATTAACTCCCTGATTTGTCCGGATCTCTCTGAAAAGATGCCTCGCAGTTTTAAAAAACAATTATTGCTGTGTTGAACCTTTAATATTCCTTCTGCTATTTATTTACATGGCAGTAGTGCAAGACTTAGATCACCCTTGTGTGGTGTTTGGGTCTGTGGGACCTGTTTTCATTGTTTATGAAAAGAAAACTGATACAATTAATTCATTTTTCAAACTGAGACTTACTGACTTTGGCTCATTTTCTGTGAAGAACATGTATCAGAATACATGTTTAATCAAGCAATCAATCAATGTTCATTTATATAGCCCTAAATCACTAGTGTCTCAAAGGGCTGCACAAACCACAACACAAACCACTACGACATCCTCGGTAGACCCACATAAGGGGAAGGAAAACTCACACCCAGTGGGGCGTCGGTGACAATGATGACCCAGTGGGACTGACCACACACCATACATCCCCCCCTACACATTTCTATTACATATAAGATGTCTGGGTCCACTGGACCCGGGGCTATAATAGAAGTGTGGAAATTGATGTTCTAGATACCACCCACACACACACACACACACACACACACACACACACACACACACACACACACACACACACACACACACACACACACACACACACACAGCAGGCCTAGACAGGGGGAGGACAGAGTGTAGGTACACAGAACATCAGAGGGTCAAATGTGCGAGAAAATGAGAGCGGACCGTGTTGACAAACAATGTTGCAACCCTGTATGAGAACCGCAGGTGCAGAAACTGGCGGAGACATTTTCCGTGCAACGTTCATATTGTTGCTACTCAGCCGGCGTTTGTGGATCTGATGGACCCGTTTAATTTTGTGCCTTTTAATGCCTCACAATCAAACACTTTTATGTTAAAATACCGAACAGATGTTGACTTTATCCCAATAAACATCTGGTCAGATGGGAGTACACTGGTAACCAATCTGGCCAGTATTTCAACATAAAAGTGCTTGATTGTGAGGCATTAAAAGCCACAAAAATGCAACAGGTCTATCAGGCCCACAAACGCTGGCTGAGTAACAATATGAACATTGCACAACATTTTTTTTTCCAGATTATGCATCCCACAGGGATTCTTCTTTAGTGTTTCTGCACCTGCGGTTCCCAATCAAGATTGCAACATTGTTTATCAACACTGTCTGCTCTCATTTTGTCGCACATTTTACCTTCTGATGTTCTGTGTACCTACACTCTGTCCTCCTCCTGTCTAGGTCTGCTGTTTGTGTGTGTTTGTGTGTGTTTGTGTGTATGTGTGTGTGTGTGTCACACAAAACATCAATTTCCACACTTCTATTAGCCCCTTCTATTAGACATCTTGTATGTAATATAAATGTGATTGGGGGTGTATGTGTTTACCTTATCCCAATAAACATCTGTTCAGTATTTTAACATAAAAATGTTTGAATTTGAGGCATTAAAAGCCATAAAATGCAACGGGTCCATCTGACCCACAAACGCTGGCTGAGTAACAACAATATGAACGTTGCACAAGGTTCGATATCAACATTCCCCCTAAATAAGTACTAATAAACCCGGGTGGGGTCATTAAAGAAATTAAAATGCTGAAAATGCTGTGATCAAGCCTGTGCTGATTGCCCGCCCCCTTGAAGACCCCCTAATAGGATTGGAGAATTGGAATACCCCGCTGGGTTTTATCTGGAAGTCTTGAATCCAAAAATAATGTCAATTCAGAAGCCGGAACCCTTTTCCGAACTCCCACGGCTTGAACCGTCTGCACTTTTCATACTCATTCCAGCTGGCTTTTTTCCTGCTCCAGTTTCATGTCAAGTGACTCTACTTAGTCCGAGCAAACAATGCGTCCTGTGTGAAGTTGTTGGGAATTACTCAGGAGTGTCGCGAGTTTAAAAAGCATTTGATATCTATTGGCCATTCAGTCTCAGCAGGAAAAGACCGGTGAATGATGGTAGTTTGTATTTTCAAACCAACAAAAAAAACAAACCACCATTGTAAATTATTTTCTTGTAAACAAAAAGAGCCTTCTATGATTCCTAACAACCTGTGGTAAATAGCAATAAAATAGTGTGTAATATTACTACTAAGACGTTGTATTATTGATTACTGGGTGTGAGTTTTCCTTGCCCTTATGTGGGCCTACCGAGGATGTGGTAGTGGTTTGTGTTGTGGTTTGTGCAGCCCTTTGAGACACTAGTGATTTAGGGCTATATAAGTAAACATTGATTGATTGATAAGAAGTGCAAAATTGGTGTAGACGGCCTTGTTTAAAGGAGTCATAGTATGATTAGGTTTTTCTAATTTTTAGGTTAAAAAAAAGTATTTACCCAGAATATACGTAGAGTCCGAGTCTATTTTGGTTAAAATCTCCATTAGCCATCCACTTATCAGACAGATAGATGGTACTTTATTTATTCCTTCAGGAAAATTTTAAAAATCAGTTGTCAGTTGTAAACCGAGAGATGGAGGTTAAAGTAAAGTATAAATGATAGTCACACACACACTAGATGTGGTGAAATTACCCTCTGCATTTGACCAATCACCATGTCCACCCGCTGGGAGGCGAGGGGAGCTATGAGCAGCAGCGTTAGCCACGCTCATGAATCATTTTTGGCGATTTAACCCCCAATTCCAACCCTTGGTGCTGGGAGGTAAAAATATTATTCAGCGATTAAATCTCTATATCAATTTAACATTTATCTGTTGATATAATCTTAGTTTTAAAAAAAAAATCTTTTATGGTTTTTTTGTCAGGATGACAAAAAAAAGTAAAAGTGTAATATTTGGTGTAAAGTAATCTGAGCCATAAATGGGTCAATAATTCATGATTATTTTTTGAGCATTGACACAAACAATCCACAAAAACTCTTGGGGATCCAAAATGGCATCCCTAATAAAAGTGTTAAAAATAAGTCAGATTAAAAAAAAACAAAAAACTTTAAGTTAAAGTTTCTGGGTGTTGTTGATAAATGGCTTTTGCTTTGCCTAGTAGAGTTTAACTTGCACTTACAGATGTAGCGACCAACTGTAGTTACTATCAGTGGTTTTCGGATTTTCACACACATAGGTGTGGTGAAATTACTCTCCGCATTTGACCCATCACCATGTCCACCCGCTGGGAGGCGAGGGGAGCTATGAGCAGCAGCGTTAGCCACGCTCGTGAATGATTTTTGGCGATTCAACCCCCAATTCCAACCCTTGGTGCTGGGAGGTAAAAATATTATTCAGCGATTAAATCTCTATATCAATTTAACATTTATCTGTCGATATAATCTTAGTTTTTAAAAAAAAATCTTTTATGTTTTTTTTTTGTCAGGATGAAAAAAAAATGTAAAAGTGAAATATTTGATGCAAAGTAATTGGAGTCATAAATGGGTCAATAATTCATGATTATTTTTTGAGCATTGACACAAATAATCCACAAAAATTCTTGGGGATCCAAAAGGGCATCCCCCATAAAAGTGTTAAAAATAAGTCAGACTAAAAAAAAACAAAAAAACTTCAAGTTAAAGTTTCTGGGTGTTGTTGATAAATGGCTTTCGCTTTGCATAGTAGAGTTTAACTTGCACTTACCGATGTAGCGACCATCTGTAGTTACTATCAGTGGTTTTTGGATTTTCACACACGTAGGTGTGGTGAAATTACTCTCCGCATTTGACCCATCCCTATGTTCCACCCCCTGGGAGGTGAGGGGAGCAGTGAGCAGCAGCAGTAGCCGTGCTCGGGAATTATTTTTGGTGATTTAACCCCCAATTCCAACCCTTGATGCTGGGAGGTAAACATTTTATTCAGCGATTAAATCTCTATATCAATTTAAGATTTATCTGTCGATATAATCTTTTTTTTTTTTTTAAAATCTTTTATGTTTTTTGTCAGGATGACAAAAAAAAATGCAATTATTTCCCCCCCAAAAATGTAAAAGTGTAATATTTGGTGTAAAGTAATTGGAGCCACACATTGGTCAATAATTCATGATTATTTTTTGAGCCTTGACACAAACAATCCACAAAAATTATTGGGGATCCAAAAGGGCATCCCTCATAAAAGTGTTAAAAATAAGTCACACTATAAAAACCCCAAAAACTTCAAGTTAAAGTTTCTGGGTGTTGTTGATAAATGGCTTTCGCTTTGCATATTAGAGTTTTACTTGCACTTACAGATGTAGCGACCAACTGTAGTTACTAACAGTGGTTTTCGGGTTTTCACACACATAGGTGTGGTAAAATTACTCTCCGCATTTGACCCATCCCTATGTTCCACCCCTTGGGAGGTGAGGGGAGCAGTGAGCAGCAGCGGTAGCCGTGCTCTGGAATCATTTTTGGTGATTTAACCCCCAATTCCAACCCTTGATGCTGGGAGGTAAACATTTTATTCAGCGGTTAAATCTCTATATCAATTTAAGATCTATCTGTCGATATAATCTTAGGTTGTTTTTTTTGTCTTTTATGTTCTTTTTGTCAGGGTGACAAAAAAAATCTGCAATTATTTCCCCCCCAAAAAATGTAAAGTAATTGGAGCCATAAATTGGTCAATAATTCATGAATATTTTTTGAGCATTGACACAAATAATCCACAAAAACTCTTGGGTATCCATAAGGGCATCACTCATAAAAGTGTTAAAAAATAAGTCAGACTTTAAAAAAAAAAAATAAAGTTAAAGTTTCTGGGTGTTGTTGATAAATGGCTTTCGCTTTGCACAGTAGAGTTTAACTTGCACTTACAGATGTAGCGACCAACTGTAGTTACTGACAGTGGTTTTCTGCTTTTCACACACACACTAGGTGTGGTGAAATTCCTCTCTGCATTTGACCCATCCCCATGTTCCACCCCCTGGGCGGTGAGGGGAGTAGTGAGCATCAGAGGTCCCTGCTCCCGGGAATCATTTTTGGTGATTTAACTCCCAATTCCAACCCTTGATGCTGAGTGCCAAGCAGGGAGGTAATGGCTCGCATTGTTATAGTCTTTGGTATGACTCGGCCGTGGTTTGAACTCACGACCTACCGATCTCAGGGCGGACACTCTAACCACTAGGCCATACAAAAGCAACCAGATTGTCACAAATCCGCGGCCTCGAATTCGGACCTGAAAGCGCAGGGGCAGCACACCCGTTGACGGCGAAAATAAGGTGTGGTAACCCGCCTTGAATTACTGCCAGGGCCAACTTGATTCGCAAAATTATTAGCGCATGCTTACTATTACCGCCGGGTCAAATTCGTGATGTCACGAGTGACGCCTCCCCTGTCGTCATATTCAAAATGGCGGAGGAGTATTTTTTTGCTAGTACCATGTGCAAACCAGGGGTTTTGTTCAACAGCCATACAGATCACACTGAAGGTTGTGATATAAAACAACTTTAACACTCTTACTAATATACGCCACACAATGTGAACCCACACCAAACAAGAATAACAAACACATTT
Source organism: Nerophis ophidion (assembly GCF_033978795.1). NCBI lineage: Eukaryota > Metazoa > Chordata > Actinopteri > Syngnathiformes > Syngnathidae > Nerophis > Nerophis ophidion. The sequence continues at coordinate 38,304,299 of NC_084628.1, read as the reverse complement.
CTGGAGAACATCGGCTCTGTAACACATTATAAACGCAACATAACAATTACCCAGAATGCCATGCATCCATGACTCTAGGCTATATTATACACCTCCCTCCCCCTCTGTGCGTCAGTTGAGGTGGCCGGTGTTGGGGGCGTGTGTATAATA
>NC_084628.1:38211649-38301649 GCF_033978795.1 Nerophis ophidion | reverse complement strand
TCACCGCGTCACTGCACGTTGGTTGATTGCGTCACCGCGTCAAAAAATTGCGTCACATTCCACTATTCGGCCTTGTTTTTAACTCATTCCACCGAAGGCCGAATGTGGCTTTTTTTGCCATATTCGGCCGAATATATTCGGTTACCGATTAATCGGTGCATCCCTAGTTTTGATATGTTCATTTTGCTAGAATCCACGGGGTTCCTGCGTGTCTCCACAGACATTTGGAAATCAGACAAGTAGTTTCTGCGCAGTCATGCTACTAAGAGGAGCCAACAAAAGTGATGGCGGTGTAAGCGGTGTGGACTGTGGAGTGGCGCCTCAGCACGTCTCCTCATCCCTTCCAGGCCACTCGATGAAAGCTGGGACGCGATGTGTTTGTGGGCGGGCAACTGGACAAAATCCATTGCCAAGAGTGAGCGTTCTGCTGAGGCAGGTGCGCCGACCTTTCCGTCGTCTGATAATAACGCTCGGCAGCGTGCCTGCGCCGGGCAGGGCGGCGCTCCGGAGGAGTGTGGGTGGTCGCCACATCCTGTTATGATCAAGCGAAGATGCTTTAATGTCGTTTTTGTCCGATACGCTTCAATCGCCACTTACTTGGGAAGCAATGCCTCGGACTTCCTGACGCCACGGTCCTTTTGCTGTGTCCTCAGGTGCCCACGGAGTGAGAGAAGAGCCTCGGTTTGTGACGGCCCGCGCCGGAGAGAGCGTGATCCTGGGGTGCGACGTGTCCCCTCCCCTGGATGGCCAGCAGCCCCCCTACGTGGTGGAGTGGTTCAAGTTCGGAGTGCCTATTCCTTTCTTCATCAACTTCCGCTTCTACCCTCCCCATGTGGACCCGGAGTACACTGGTAAGCAAATGATAATGACACGAAGAAAATGGGGGGCGAGTCCGATTTGGAGCCGCTTCGCTGCTAAATTACGGCCCAAGTGGCGACCGAACTGCGGTATTTTTAGTCTGAATACCAGTACAGGGTTCGAATTTAAGTGCCGTGACCGCCCTCGAAATTTGCAGTAAGCCCTAAAAACTTGACCAACATTTGCGGCAAGAACATGCCGTGACCGCCCTTGACTTTTTACCTAGTACCAACCTCGTCACGTCCGTTGTTTCCTGAGCAAGACACTTCACCCTTGCTCCTGATGGGTGCTGGTTAGCGCCTTGCATGGCAGCTCCCTCCATCAGTGTGTGAATGGGTGAATGTGGAAGCAGTGTCAAAGCGCTTTGAGTACCTTGAAGGTAGAAAAGACCTATACAAGTACAACCCATTTACCATTTACCGCCGGAGAGAGCGTGATCCTGGGGTGCGACGTGTCCCCTCCCCTGGATGGCCAGCAGCCCCCCTACGTGGTGGAGTGGTTCAAGTTCGGAGTGCCTATTCCCTTCTTCATCAACTTCCGCTTCTACCCTCCCCATGTGGACCCGGAGTACACTGGTAAGCAAATGATAATGACACGAAGAAAATGGGAGGCGAGTCCGATTTGGAGCTGCTTCGCTCCTAAATTACGGCCCAAGTGGCGACCGAACTGCGGTATTTTTAGTCTGAATACCAGTACAGGGTTCGAATTTAAGTGCCGTGACCGCCCTCGAAATCTGCAGTAAGCCCTAAAAACTTGACCAACATTTGCGGCAAGAACATGCCGTGACCGCCCTTGACTTTTTACCTAGTACCAACCTCGTCACGTCCGTTGTTTCCTGAGCAAGACACTTCACCCTTGCTCCTGATGGGTCCTGGTTAGCGCCTTAATTGGCAGCTCCCTCCATCAGTGTGTGAATGTGTGTGTGAATGGGTGAATGTGGAAGCAGTGTTAAAGCGCTTTGAGTACCTTGAAGGTAGAAAAGCCCTATACAAGTACAACCCATTTACCGCCGGAGAGAGCGTGATCCTGGGGTGCGACGTGTCCCCTCCCCTAGATGGCCAGCAGCCCCCCTACGTGGTGGAGTGGTTCAAGTTCGGAGTGCCTTTTCCCTTCTTCATCAACTTCCGCTTCTACCCTCCCCATGTGGACCCGGAGTACACTGGTAAGCAAATGATAATGACACGAAGAAAATGGGGGGCGAGTCCGATTTGGAGCCGCTTCGTTCCTAAATTACGGCCCAAGTGGCGACCGAACTGCGGTATTTTTAGTCTGAATACCAGTACAGGGTTCGAATTTAAGTGCCGTGACCGCCCTCGAAATCTCCAGTAAGCCCTAGAAACTTGACCAACATTTGCGGCAAGAACATGCCGTGACCGCCCTTGACTTTTTGCCTAGTGCCAACCTCGTCACGTCCGTTGTGTCCTGAGCAAGGCACTTCACCCTTGCTCCTGATGGGTGCTGGTTAGCGCCTTACATGGCAGCTCCCTCCATCAGTGTGTGAATGTGTGTGTGAATGTGGAAGCAGTTTCAATGCGCTTTGAGTACCTTGAAGGTAGAAAAGCCCTATACAAGTACAACCCATTTACCATTTACCGCCGGAGAGAGCGTGATCCTGGGGTGCGACGTGTCCCCTCCCCTGGATGGCCAGCAGCCCCCCTACGTGGTGGAGTGGTTCAAGTTCGGAGTGCCTATTCCCTTCTTCATCAACTTCCGCTTCTACCCTCCCCATGTGGACCCGGAGTACACTGGTAAGCAAATGATAATGACACGAAGAAAATGGGAGGCGAGTTCGATTTGGAGCTGCTTCGCTCCTAAATTACGGCCCAAGTGGCGACCGAACTGCGGTATATTTAGTCTGAATACCAGTACAGGGTTCGAATTTAAGTGCCGTGACCGCCCTCGAAATCTGCAGTAAGCCCTAAAAACTTGACCAACATTTGCGGCAAGAACATGCCGTGACCGCCCTTAACTTTTTACCTAGTACCAACCTCGTCACGTCCGTTGTTTCCTGAGCAAGACACTTCACCCTTGCTCCTGATGGGTGCTGGTTAGCGCCTTGCATGGCAGCTCCCTCCATCAGTGTGTGAATGTGTGTGTGAATGGGTGAATGTGGAAGCAGTGTCAAAGCGCTTTGAGTACCTTGAAGGTAGAAAAGCGCTATACAAGTACAACCCATTTACTTGTTAATGGACTAGGGATGTAACGGTAAACGGTATATTGATAATTCCGATCAAATTCCAGACGGTTACTAACACCGTTTAGTTTTTATTACCAAAAAAAACGTCATTTATTGATGCATTTTAGGCAAAACGAAGTCGGACTTGCGTCGTTTGGCTTGATAATCATGGTGGACTAGCTACACGGACTTTGCTCAAATTTTCCCTTGTAGTAAACGGAGCATAGCGATTGGTTTGACGTCATTCTACCTCCGCTTCCTGGTGTCCGGTTAAGAGCGGACCGCTGTGTTTAGATGGAGACAGGTGTGGACAATATTGGAGACAAACGCACTTGTCCCCACATAAAAAGTACACAGTGACGGAGAAAACTTTTTTACGTTGCTTTCATTTTCTCAATACGGCGTCCATCAGCTGCTGTAACAGAGTTAATGACGTGAGGAAACATGCAGTTGTCACAACTTGTTTGTAAAGTCTTTAGTTTGTTTACTGGGATGTTCACTCGTCTCTTATTTAATTGCAAACTTTATCAGTGGTCAAATAACATCAATACAAACTGAAGTGTTTTGTCATCTCATCGAATTGAATGCAGGCAGTGAAAATTGTGTATTCGATGTGCGAGTTGTCACTCTTTATTTTTGTATGGTCAAACTGTTGCTGGAGAAGAACAAAGCTTGTTTATTAGACTTCATCTTCATTAGCCAAACTGCTTTGAGTTTAACAGTGATATCAAAAAGGTAAACGCCATGTTTTTTTCTACGTCACAAAGGTACTACTGTGTGAGGATATTAAGTGAGCTCAAATATACCTACAAACGAGGCATAATGATAGCCTAAATAGCATGTTAGCATTGATTAGCTTGCAGTCATGCACTGACCAAATATGGCTGATTAGCAGCCCAACAAGTCAATAACGTCAACAAAACGCACCTTTTGTGCATTCACGCACAGTATAAAACGTTTGGTGGACAGAATGAAACAAAGGAGTGGAAGATTTGACATGTAAACACACTGTTGCATCACAGTCCACATTAAGGTGGGTTCAAGAACCGCCGAAATTAGCAGAACAAAACGATTGTGTCATCAGTGAAGCATACTCACTGTGGTAGTTCTAACAATTGGGAAGGTGTGTGTCATGGTTGTCCTCAAAAAACATAGTAAAACAAACAAACAAATATTTCCCCATCTTTTTCCGGTTTCAATCCTTTTTTTTTTTTTTTTTTTTTTTACAAACCCTGTTTCCATATGAGTTGGGAAATTGTGTTAGATGTAAATATAAACAGAATACAATGATTTGCAAATCATTTTCAACCCATATTCAGTTGAATATGCTACAAAGACAACATATTTGATGTTCAAACTCATAAACATTGCAAATAATCAATAACTTTAGAATTTGATGCCAGAAACACGTGACAAAGAAGTTAGGAAAGGTGGTAATAAATACTGATAAAGTTGAGGAATGCTCATCAAACACTTATATGGAACATCCCACAGGTGTGCAGGCTAATTGGGAACAGGTGGGTGCCATGATTGGGTATAAAAGCAGCTTCCATGAAATGCTAAGTAATTCACAACAAGGATGGGGCGAGGGTCACCACTTTGTAATCGAACAGTTTTAGAACAACATTTCTCAACGAGCTATTGCAAGGAATTTAGGGATTTTACCATCTACGGTCCATAAAATCATCAAAAAGTTCAGAGAATCTGGAGAAATCACTGCACGTAAGCGATGATATTACGGACTTTTGATCCCTCAGGCGGTACTGCATCAAAAACCGACATCAGTGTGTAAAGGATATCACCACATGGCCTTAGGAACACTTCATAAAACCACTGTCAGTAACTATAGTTGGTTGCTACATCTGTAAGTGCAAGTTAAAACTCTACTATGCAAAGCCAAACCCATTTATCAACAATATCCTGAAACGCCGCCGGCTTGGACTGATGCAAAGTGGGAAGGTGTTCTGTGGTCTGATGAGTCCACATTTCAAATTATATTTGGAAATAGAGGACGTGGTGTCCTCAAGAACAAAGAGGAAAATAACCATTCGGATTGTTATGGGAGCAAAGTTCAAAAGCCAGCATCTGTGATGGTATGGGGGTGTATTAGTGCCCAAGGCATGGGTAACTTACACATCTGTGAAGGCACCATTAATGCTGAAAGGTCCATACAGGTTTTGAAGCAACATATGTTGTCATCCAAGCAACGTTATCATGGACGCCCCTGCTTATTTCAGCAAGACAAGTGTTACATCAGCGTGGCTTCGTAAAAAAAGAGTGCGGGTACTTTCCTGGCCCGCCCGCAGTCCAGACCTGTCTCCCATGGAAAATGTGTGGCGCATTATGAAGCCTAAAATAAGACAGCGGAGACCCCGGACTGTTGAACGACTGAAGCTCCACATAAAACAAGAATGGGAAAGAATTCCACTTTCAAAGCTTCAACAATTAGTTTCCTCAGTTCCCACACGTTTATTGAGTGTTAAAAGAAAATTTGATGTAACACAGTGGTGAACATGCCCTTTCCCAACTACTTTGGCACGTGTTGCAGCCATGAAATTCTAAGTTAATTATTTGCAAAATAAAATAAAGTTTATGAGTTTGAACATCAAATATATTTTCTTTGAAGTGCATTCAACTGAATATGGGTTGAAAAGGATTTGCAAATCATTGTATTCTGTTTATATTTACATCTAACACAATTTCCCAACTCATATGGAAACGGGGTTTGTGAAAAGGGCGGCACTAAAGAGCCACGTGCGACCCCCCCCCGCTTTAGCCATACCACGCTGAGCAGCCTGGACCGAGACTTGAGTGCGCCTGTTCTTTGATGCGTGACTCACAAAGGTGATTGAAAGAGAAAGTTATGCCTATTAGATGCATTACACAAGGCATGAATCACATCGTAACCTTAAAGAAAAATCCTCCTCCACTCATTTAGTCAATATTTTAGCACGTTGCCTTCACGCCGGCTCTGAACAGCAGGAAATTGCTTCCTCCGATGATGTGTGTGTGTGTGTGTGTGTGTGTGTGTGTGTGTGTGTGTGTGTGTTCTTGTATTTCCACCCTTCTTGAGACATCAAAGAGGAAAAGTTCCGTCCATATGAGGACCGGTGAACAAGTTAGGACCGAAATCATGGTCCCAATACGAAAAAACCATTGCATCTAATAGAGAGCCAAATATTAGAGTCCGTGAACATTGCTCCAAAGTCTGGATTTGTTGTTGATTCAGTGTGCGAACAAAAGGAAACATTGACAGGTGCAAAGGCAGCAATGTATGATGAAAGAAGACTTCCCTGTTCATCCCCGAAAAAATCCGCCAGGTGAACAGTTGAGTTTATGATTTCCTGGTGATGACGTAAGACAACCATTATGTGAGCATAGGATGAACAAATACACTCCGGTACTAACACTATGGTTGCCATTAACAGTTAGCTTCTACAGCTGGGTTGCCCAAAGTGTGGCACAGGAGCCATCTGTAGTCCGTGACTTCTTTGTCATCGGCCTTTTAAGCACATTAAAAAAAACTAAATATAAGAGAATGTCTCATTTGCACCCCTGGTGGTAAAATCTATCAAAATGAGGGTGGTCCCAAAAAGGAGGGATTTTTCAAATTGACAGTGGGTCGGTTTTAAAAGTGCTCCCCCTCTGGTCAACATATGAAATACAAGTGTGTGTAAGAAATTGAGATGCGCACCCTTTGGCCAACATATGAAATAACAAGTGTGTGTAAGAAATTGAAATGCGCCCCCTTTGGCCAACATATGAAATAAGTGTGTGTAAGACATTGAGATGCGCCCACTTTGGCCAAAATTAATAAAAAATAAATACAAATTTGTATAGAGACATAATGTAATAATTTGAAGTCAATAATGAAGATTAACATCCAATTACAAACAAAAAATAAATAAATACAAATTGACTAAAAGCAGTCTTTTTCTCACAATGTGTCGACTATTTTATTATTAAATTGGATACGACTTCTCATATTCTTTCTGTTTCTGTAATATTGCAATATTTTCTTGTAAAATTATTACTTTTTAATGTAAAATTGGTGACATTTGTCAAACAAAATCAGACTTTTATCACAATATTGCCATTTTTTGGTCCTTGTAAAATAGCGACATATTTTGAGTAGAATTATGAACTTTGTCATAATTTTGCCGAGTAAAATTCCGATCATTTTTATAATATCGGCAACATTTTTTAGTGTTCTTATAAAATTGTGACTTTTGTTGAGTAAAAATTGGACTCGTTTCATAAAATTGCCAAAATTTTAAGCTTTTCTTGTAAAATTGCGACTGTTATTTAGTAAAATTCCAACTTTCATCAAAAATACTACATATATGTTCAGTTTTTCCTGTCAAATTTTGACTTGCGTTGAGTAAAATTAGTTTTTCTTGTGAAATTGTGACTTCTGTCGAGTAAAATTTGGACTTGTTTCATAAAATTGCCCAAATTTTAAGCTTTTCTTGTAACATTATAAAATTGTGACTTTTGTCGAGTAAAATTTGGATTCTTTTCATAAAATTGCCAAAATTGGAAGCTTTTCTTGTAAAATTGCGACTTTTATTGAGTAGAATTCCAACTTTCATCATAATATTGCACAATTGTTCAGTTTTTCTCATAAAGTATTGACTTGCGTTGAGTCAATTGACGGTTTTTCTTGTCAAATTGTGACTTTTGTCAAGTAAAATTGAACCTTTTCATAAAATTGCCAAAATTCTAAGATTTTCTTCTAAAATCGCGACTGTAGAATTCCAAGTTATATCATAATATTGCACAGATGTTCAGATTTTCCTGTAAAATTTTGATTTGCGTTGAGTAAAATGACAGTTTTTCTTGTGAAATTGTGACTTTTGTCGAGTTAAATTTGGATTCTTTTCATAAAGTTGCCCGAATTTGAAGCTTTTCTTGTAAAATTGCAACTTTTATTGAGTAGAAATCCAACTTTCATCATAATATTGCACTATTGTTCAGTTTTTCTCGTAAAATTTTGACTTGCGTTTAGTCAATTGACGGTTTTTCTTGTTAAATTGTGACTTTTGTTGAGTGAAATCGGGATTCTTTTCATAAAATTGCCAAAATTCTAAGCTTTTCTTGTAAAATTGCGACTTATTTAGTAGAATTCCAACTTTCATCATAATATTGCACAGATGTTCAGTTTTTCCTGTCAAATTTTGACTTGAGTCTAGTAAAATAACAGTTTCTCTTGAGAATTTGTGACTTGTCGAGTAAAATTTGGACTGTTTTCATAAAATTTCCCAAATTTTAAGCTTTTCTTGTAAAATTGTGACTTTTATTGAGTAAAATTCAAACTTTCATCATAATATTGCACAATTGTTCAGTTTTTCTCGTAAAATTTTGACTTGCGTTGAGTCAATTGACGTTTTTTCTTGTTAAATTGTGATTTTTGTTGAGTGAAATCGGGATTCTTTTCATAAAATTGCCAAAATTCAAAGCTTTTCTTGTAAAATTGCGACTTATTGAGTAGAATTCCAACTTTCATCATAATATTGCACAGATGTTCAGTTTTTCATGTCAAATTTTGACTTGAGTCTAGTAAAATAACAGTTTGTCTTGAGAAATTGTGACTTGTCTAGTAAAATTTGGACTGTTTTCATAAAATTTCCCAAATTTTAAGCTTTTCTTGTAACATCATAAAATCATAAATTTTGTCGAGTTAAATTTGGACTCTTTTCATAAAATTGCCCAAATTTATAGCTTTTCTTGTAAAATTGCAACTGTTATTGAGTAGAATTCCAACTTTCATCATAATATTGCACAGATGTTCAGTTTTTCCTGTCAAATTTTGACTTGCGTTGAGTCAATTGACGTTTTTTCTTGTTAAATTGTGATTTTTGTTGAGTGAAATCGGGATTCTTTTCATAAAATTGCCAAAATTCAAAGCTTTTCTTGTAAAATTGCGACTTATTGAGTAGAATTACAACTTTCATCATAATATTGCACAGATGTTCAGTTTTTCATGTCAAATTTTGACTTGAGTCTAGTAAAATAACAGTTTGTCTTGAGAAATTGTGACTTGTCGAGTAAAATTTGGACTGTTTTTATAAAATTTCCCAAATTTTAAGCTTTTCTTGTAACATCATAAAATCATAAATTTTGTCGAGTTAAATTTGGACTCTTTTCATAAAATTGCCCAAATTTATAGCTTTTCTTGTAAAATTGCAACTGTTATTGAGTAGAAATCCAACTTTCATCATAATATTGTACAATTGTTCAGTTTTTCTCGTAAAATTTTGACTTGCGTTTAGTCAATTGACGGTTTTTCTTATTAAATTGTGACTTTTGTTGCGTGAAATCGCAATTCTTTTCATAAAATTGCCAAAATTCTAAGCTTTTCTTGTAAAATTGCGACTGTTATTGAGTAGAATTCCAACTTTCATCATAATATTGCACAGATGTTCAGATTTTCCTGTAAAATTTTGATTTGCGTTGAGTAAAATGACAATTTTTCTTGTGAAATTGTAACTTTTGTCAAGTAAAATTTGGACTCTTTTCATAAAATTGCCAAATCTTGAAGCTTTTCTTGTAAAATTGTGACTTTTATTGAGTAAAATTCCAACTTTCATCATAATATTGCACAATTGTTCAGTTTTTCTCGTAAAATTTTGACTTGCGTTGAGTCAATTGACGCTTTTTCACGTTAAATTGTGATTTTTGTTGAGTGAAATCGGGATTCTTTTCATAAAATTGCCAAAATTCAAAGCTGTTCTTGTAAAATTGCGACTTATTGAGTAGAATTCCAACTTTCATCATAATATTGCACAGATGTTCAGTTTTTAATGTCAAATTTTGACTTGAGTCTAGTAAAATAACAGTTTGTCTTGAGAAATTGTGACTTGTCGAGTAAAATTTGGACTGTTTTCATAAAATTTCCCAAATTTTAAGCTTTTCTTGTAACAACATAAAGTCATGACTTTTGTCGAGTTAAATTTGGACTCTTTTCATAAAGTTGCCCAAATTTGAAGCTTTTCTTGTAAAATTGAGACTGTTATTTAGTAGAATTCCAACTTTCATCATAATATTGCACAGATGTTCAGTTTTTCTTGTCAAATTTTGACTTGCGTTTAGTCAATTGACGTTTTTTCTTGTTAAATTGTGACTTTTGTTGAGTGAAATCGGGATTCTTTTCATAAAATTGCCAAAATTCTAAGCTTTTCTTGTAAAATTGCGACTGTTATTTATAGAATTCCAACTTTCATCATAATATTGCACAATTGTTCAGTTTTTCATGTCAAATTTTGACTTCAGTCTAGTAAAATAACAGTTTGTCTTGAGAAATTGTGACTTGTCGAGTAAAATTTGGACTGTTTTCATAAAATTTCCCAAATTTTAAGCTTTTCTTGTAACATCATAAAGTTATGACTTTTGTCGAGTTAAATTTGGACTCTTTTCATAAAGTTGCCCGAATTTGAAGCTTTTCTTGTAAAATTGCAACTTTTATTGAGTAGAAATCCAACTTCCATCATAATATTGTACAATTGTTCAGTTTTTCTCGTAAAATTTTGACTTGCGTTTAGTCAATTGACGTTTTTTCTTCTTAAATTGTGATTTTTGTTGAGTGAAATCGGGATTCTTTTCATAAAATTGCCAAAATTCTAAGCTTTTCTTTTAAAATTGCGACTGTTATTGAGTAGAATTCCAACTTTCATCATAATATTGCACAGATGTTCAGTTTTTCATGTCAAATTTTGACTTGGGTTCAGTAAAATGACAGTTTGTCTTGAGAAATTGTGACTTGTCGGGTAAAATGTTGACTCTTTTCATAAAATTTCCCAAATTTTAAGCTTTTCTTGTAACATCATAAAGTTATGACTTTTGTCGAGTTAAATTTGGACTCTTTTCATAAAATTGCCCAAATTTATAGCTTTTCTTGTAAAATTGCAACTGTTATTGAGTAGAAATCCAACTTTCCATCATAATATTGCACAATTGTTCAGTTTTTCTCGTAAAATTTTGACTTGCGTTTAGTCAGTTGACGGTTTTTCTTATTAAATTGTGACTTTTGTTGAGTGAAATCGCAATTCTTTTCATAAAATTGCCAAAATTCTAAGCTTTTCTTGTAAAATTGAGACTGTTATTGAGTAGAATTCCAACTTTCATCATAATATTGCACAGATGTTCAGATTTTCCTGTAAAATTTTGATTTGCGTTGAGTAAAATGACAATTTTTCTTGTGAAATTGTAACTTTTGTCAAGTAAAATTTGGACTCTTTTCATAAAATTGCCAAATCTTGAAGCTTTTCTTGTAAAATTGTGACTTTTATTGAGTAAAATTCCAACTTTCATCATAATATTGCACAGATGTTCAGTTTTTCATGTCAAATTTTGACTTGAGTCTAGTAAAATAACAGTTTGTCTTGAGAAATTGTGACTTGTCGAGTAAAATTTGGACTGTTTTCATAAAATTTCCCAAATTTTAAGCTTTTCTTGTAACATAATAAAGTTATGACTTTTGTCGAGTTAAATTTGGACTCTTTTCATAAAGTTGCCAGAATTTGAAGCTTTTCTTGTAAAATTGCAACTTTTATTGAGTAGAAATCCAACTTTCCATCGTAATATTGCACAATTGTTCAGTTTTTCTCGTAAAATTTTGACTTGCGTTTAGTCAATTGACGGTTTTTCTTGTTAAATTGTGACTTTTGTTGAGTGAAATCGGGATTCTTTTCATAAAATTGCCAAAATTCAAAGCTTTTCTTGTAAAATTGCGACTGTTATTTAGTAGAATTCCAACTTTCATCATAATATTGCACAGATGTTCAGTTTTTCATTTCAAATTTTGACTTGAGTCTAGTAAAATAACAGTTTGTCTTGAGAAATTGTGACTTGTCGAATAAAATTTGGACTGTTTTCATAAAATTTCCCAAATTTTAAGCTTTTCTTGTAACATCATAAAGTTATGACTTTTGTCGAGTTAAATTTGGACTCTTTTCATAAAGTTGCCCGAATTTGAAGCTTTTCTTGTAAAATTGCAACTTTTATTGAGTAGAAATCCAACTTCCATCATAATATTGTACAATTGTTCAGTTTTTCTCGTAAAATTTTGACTTGCGTTGAGTCAATTGACGGTTTTTCTTGTTAAATTGTGACTTTTGTTGAGTGAAATCGGGATTCTTTTCATAAAATTGCCCAAATTTGAAGCTTTTCTTGTTAAATTGCGACTGTTATTGAGTAGAATTCCAACTTTCATCATAATATTGCACAGATGTTCAGATTTTCCTGTAAAATTTTGATTTGCGTTGAGTAAAATGACAATTTTTCTTGGGAAATTGTAACTTTTGTCAAGTAAAATTTGGACTCTTTTCATAAAATTGCCAAATTTTGAAGCTTTTCTTGTAAAATTGCGACTTTTATTTAGTAGAATTCCAACTTTCATCATAATATTGCACAGATGTTCAGTTTTTCCTGTCAAATTTTGACTTGCGTTGAGTCAATTGACGGTTTTTCTCGTTAAATTGTGACTTTTGTTGAGTGAAATCGGGACTCTTTTCATAAAATTGCCCAAATTTGAAGCTTTTCTTGTTAAATTGCGACTGTTATTGAGCAAAATTCCAACTTCCATCATAATATTGCAGAATTGTTCAGTTTTTCTTGTCAAATTTTGACTTCTGTTGAGTAAAATGACAACTTTAATTATAATACCATCAAAATTCTAAGTTTTTCTTGGGAAATTGTGACATTTTTCTTTCCAAAATTCAAACAAATTTTCCACAAGGTTTTTTATATTTGCATAGTATCTATACATTATCAATGTTGTTAATACACATCTTTATACATCTAGAAAGAGCGCTCCTAAAGAGGTAGGCATTTTTCAGCAGTATTAAGAAGGTAACAAATACAAGTGTGTGTGTGTGTGTGTGTGTGTGTGTGTGTGTGTGTGTGTTTGTGCGAGACAAGATAGCAAGCTGTCGAAATGGGGTCATCTTTATCCCCTCCTGTTTGCGCCTCTATAGCGAGTACAAAACCTCATCCCCGACTGTTAATGTGCTGTCAAACAAAGGCAAAGGGTTTTTCAGGGCCTATGTTCTAAATTTGAAAAGAACACTTGACAGGCGACTAGGATCCGCCGGTTGAGGATTGTCCCTTAGTTATTTTGAACTCGTGCACAGTCGAGGGCATCCCTCCCATTGCTCAGCGTGGTGGTGGTGGTCCCTGTCATTGTTTACTTGACCCACAGCAGGTGTGCAAACTGGACTTTTCAAACAGCATCAGTGTCCACTTTGCCATGTGGCCTCACACTTGCTGCTCAAGTGTTCCCTTTGGACTGTCTCATCTCATTCCGGGCTGCACCTAACTATCATTTCTTGAATCGATTGTACAATCCCCGTTTCCATATGAGTTGGGAAATTGTGTTAGATGTAAATATAAACAGAATACATCCCTCAGACGGCACTGTATTAAAATCCGACATCAATTTCTAAAGGATATCACCACATGGCTCAGAAATACACTTCAGAAAACCACTGTCACTGAATACAGGTCGTCGCTACATCTGTAAGTGCAAGTTAAAACTCTACTATGCAAAGCGAAAGCCATTTATCAACAACATCCAGAAACGCCGCCGGCTTCTCTCGGCCCGAGCTCATCTAAGATGGACTGATGCAAAGTGGAAAAGTGTTCTGTGGTCTGACGAGTCCACATTTCAAATTGTTTTTGGAAATATTCGACATCCTGTCATCCGGACCAAAGGGGAAGCGAACCATCCAGACTGTTATCGACGCAAAGTTCAAAAGCCATTATCTGGAATAGTATGGGGATGCATTAGTGCCCAAGACATAGCTAACTTGCACATCTGTGAAGGCACCATTAATGCTGAAAGGTACATACAGGTTTTGGAGCAACATATGCTGCCATCTAAGCGCCGTCTTTTTCATGGACGCCCCTGCTTATTACAGCCAGACAATGCAAAGCCACTTTCAGCATGTGTTACAACAGGGTGGCTTTGTAAATAAAAGAGTGCGGGTACTTTCCTGGCCTGTTTCCCATTGAAAATGTGTGGCGCATTATGAAGCGTAAAATACGACAGCGGAGACCCCGGACTGTTGAACGACTGAAGCTCTACATAAAACAAGAATGGGAAAGAATTCCACTGTCAAAGCTTCAACAATTAGATTCCTCAGTTCTCAAACGTTTATTGAGTGTTGTTAAAAGAAAAGGTGATGTAACACAGTGGTGAACATGCCCTTTCCCAACTACTTTGGCACGTGTTGCAGCCATGAAATTCTAAGTTAATTATTATTTGCAACGAAAAAAAATAAAGTTTATCAGTTTGAACATCAAATATGTTGTCTTTGTAGTGCATTCAACTGAATATGGGTTGAAAAGGATTTGCAAATCATTGTATTCTGTTTATATTTACATTTAACACAATTTCCCAATTCATATGGAAACAGGGATTGTATCATTTCTTGAATCAATTGTATCGATTACCGTATTTTCCGGACCATAGGACGCACCGGATAATACGGCGCTAGTCAGGTCTAATTTTATACAAAAGGCATATCGGATTATAAGGCGCATTATTAAAAGGATCATTTATTAGTATTTTTGTCTGAATATAGAAGACTTCCTTATGGTCTACATCAGTGTGTTTCAACCTTTTTTGAGCCAAGGCACATTTTTTGCTTGGTGTGCAATTCAAAAGTGGTGCAGACCGCTTTTACCATAGAGACGATCATTTTCTGCACATTCACGATATCATGCTCCTACCTGTGGGGGACGTGTTGAAGCAGCTCATCTATAACCCGTAAAACCTTTTCTGAATCACAATCTAAAACAGTGTTTTTTAACCTTTTTTGAGCGAAGGCAGATCTTTTAAGTTGAAAAATCCCAGAGGCACACCACCTGCAGAAATCATAAACTCTGTTGACAGTAAAAAGTCGTTGTCGCAATTGTTGGATATGACTTTACAGCATAACCAAGCATGCATGACTGTAGCTCTTGTCTCAAAGTAGGTGTACTGTCACCACCTGTCACATCACACCCTGACTTATTTGCACTTTTTTGCTGTTTTCCTGTGTGTAGTGTTTTACTTCTTGTCTTGCGCTCCTATTTTGGTGGCTTTTTCTCTTTTTTTGGTATTTTCAAGTCTTTCTTTAAACAATATTTCCCACATCTTCGTTGTTTTAACAATCAAGACTATTTCAGTTGTTTTTATTCTTCTTTGGTGGGGGACATTGTTGATCGTCACGTCATGTACGGATGTACATTGTGGACGCCGTCTTTGCTCCACAGTAAGTCTTTGCTGTCGTCCAGCGTTCTGTTTTTGTTTATTTTGTAGCCAGTTCAGTTTTTGTTTTGTTCTGCATAGCCTTCCCTAACTTTCATTGCCTTTTCTTAAGGGCACTCACCTTTTGTTTATTTTTTTGTTTAAGGGTTAGGCACCTTTTTACCTGCACACTGCCTCCCGCTCTTTCCGACATCTACAAAGCAATTAGCTACCGGCTGCCACCTACTGATATGGAAGAGTATTACACGGTTACTCTGCCGCGCTTTAGAAAGCACCGACACTCAACAACAACAACACATAATTTGCAGACTATAATTACTGGTTTGCAAAAAATATTTTTAACCCAAATAGGTTTCAATGATTGATTGAAACTTGTATTAGTAGATTGCACAGTACAGTACATATTCCGTACAATTGACCACTAAATGGTAACATCCCAATAAGTTTTCAACTTGTTTAAGTCGGAGTCCACGTTAATCAGTTCATGGTAGGTGAAATTAGATCATCTCCCACGGCACACCGGACTGTATCTCACGGTACACTAGTGTGCCGCGGCACAGTGGTTGAACAACACTGCACTAGGCCAGTGTTTTTCATTCTTTTTTGAGCCAAGGCGCATTTTTTTCGTTGAAAATATGCGGAGGCACACCACCAGCAGAAATCAATAAAAACAAAACTCAGGTGACAGTAGTAAGTCGCAATTGTTGGATATGACTTTAAAGCATAACCAAGCATGCATGACTATAGTTCTTGTCTCAAAGTAGGTGTACTGTCACCACCTGTCACATCACACCCTGACTTATTTGCACTTTTTTGCTGTTTTCCTGTGTGTAGTGTTTTACTTCTGGTCTTGCGCTCCTATTTTTTTTGGTATTTTCCTGTAGCAGTTTCATGTCTTTCTTTGAGCGATATTTCCCGCATCTGCTTTGTTTTAGCAATCAAGAATATTGCAGTTGTTTTTATCCTTCTTTGTGGGGACATTATTGATCGTCATGTCATGTTCGGATGTACATTGTGGACGCCGTCTTTACTCCACAGTAAGTCTTTGCTGTCGTCCAGCATCCTGTTTTTGTTTACATTGCAGCCAGTTCAGTTTTAGTTTCGTTCTGCCTAGCCTTCCCTAAGCTTCAATGTCATGATCCGTGGTCCGGATCATGTTTTGTTTAGTTATGTTTTGTCAGTTTTGGACTCCTTTAGTTCCTGTTTGTGCACCTCCTGAGTTTAGTCACCATGGTTACTCATGATTTCCACCTGCCTCTTATATTGGGGACACACCTGTGTCTAACCAAGAGACTACTATTTAAGTCTGCCTTTGTTGATCACTCGTTCTGGCTTCATTGTTTGCGTCACATATTTGCCAAGTGAGTTTAGTTCCATGTTCTAGTCTGTGCTAAGATGTAGCCTTAGCTTCCGGTGCGATCGGCACCTTTTTCCGTCCGTTTGTTTTCTGTTTTGTACCTGTTTGTGTTCAATTACGATTAAATTATGTCGTTACCTGCAAGTTCTATCCGGAGTCGTCCTCTTGCTTCCTGGGACAACAATCCCCGCACTCACCTTTTTGTTTATTTTTGGTTTAGTCATTAGACACCTTTTTACCTGCACATTGCCTCCCGCTGTTTCCGACATCTACAAAGCTTTTTTTTCAACTCTAAATTGTGGCCTCCACCTCCAGTGAGACGTGCTGTTTTCTTGTCAACAAACGGTCTATTATTCACTTTTTCCGTTCTCTAACACAGTGTTTTTCAACCTTTTTTGAGCCAAAGCACATTTTTTTCCGTTAGAAAAATTCCTAGGCACAACACTGGCGGAAAACATTTAAAACATTTTTTACTCAGCAGCCGATATTGACAGTAAAAAATTGTTCTCTCAAGTGTTGGATATGACTTTAAAGCCCTGACTTATTTGGACTATTTTGCTGTTTTCCTGTGTGTAATGTTTCCTATTTTGTTGTTGATTGTCACATCATGTACGGATGTACTTTGTGGACGCCGTCTGTTGCTCCACAGTAAGTCTTTGCTGTCGTCCAGCATTCTGTTTTTATTTACTTTACAGCCACTTCAGTTTTAGTTCCGTTTTACATATCTATACCTAAGCTTCAATGCCTTTTCTTCGCGGCATTCGCCTTTCAATTATTTTTGGTTTACGCATTAGACACCTTTTTACCTGCACGCTGCCTCCCGCTGTTTCCGACATCTACAAAGCTTTTTTTTCAACTCTAAATTGTGGCCTCCACCTCCAGTGAGACGTGCTGTTTTCTTGTCAACCAACGGTCTATTATTCACTTTTTCCGTTCTCTAATACAGTGTCTTTCAACCATTTTTGTGCCAAGGCACATTTTTTTTTCATTAGAAAAATCCCTAGGCACAACACTGGCGGAAAACATTTAAAAAATGTTTTACTCAGCAGCCGATATTGACAGTAAAAAGTCGTTCTCTCAAGTGTTGGATATGACTTTAAAGCCCTGACTTATTTGGACTATTTTGCTGTTTTCCTGTGTGTAATGTTTCCTATTTTGTTGTTGATTGTCACATAGTGTACGGATGTACTTTGTGGACGCCGTCTGCTGCTCCACATTAAGTCTTTGCTGTCGTCCAGCATTCTGTTTTTGTTTACTTTACAGCCACTTCAGTTTTAGTTCCGTTTTACATATCTATACCTAAGCTTCAATGCCTTATCTTCGCGGCATTCGCCTTTCAATTATTTTTGGTTTACGCATTAGACACATTTTTACCTGCACGCTGCCTCCCACTGTTTCCGACATCTACAAAGCTTTTTTTTCAACTCTAAATTGTGGCCTCCACCTCCAGTGAGACGTGCTGTTTTCTTGTCAACCAACGGTCTATTATTCACTTTTTCCGTTCTCTAACACAGTGTTTTTCAACCTTTTTTGTGCCAAGGCACATTTTTTTTCATTAGAAAAATCCCTAGGCACAACACTGTCGGAAAACATTTAAAACATTTTTTACTCAGCAGCCGATAATGACAGTAAAAAATAGTTCTCTCAAGTGTTGGATATGACTTTAAAGCCCTGACTTATTTGGACTATTTTGCTGTTTTTCTGTGTGTAATGTTTCCTATTTTGTTGTTGATTGTCACATCATGTACTTTGTGGACGCCGTCTGCTGCTCCACATTAAGTCTTTGCTGTCGTCCAGCATTCGGTTTTTGTTTACTTTACAGCCACTTCAATTTTAGTTCCGTTTTACATATCTATACCTAAGCTTCAATGCCTTTTCTTAGTGGCATTCGCCTTTCAATTATTTTTGGTTTACGCATTAGACACCTTTTTACCTGCACGCTGCCTCCCGCTGTTTCCGACATCTACAAAGCTTTTTTTTCAACTCTAAATTGTGGCCTCCACCTCCAGTGAGACGTGCTGTTTTCTTGTCAACCAACGGTCTAATATTCACTTTTTCCGTTCTCTAACACAGTGTTTTTCAACTTTTTTTGAGCCAAGGCACATTTTTTTTCATTAGAAAAATCCCTTGGCACAACACTGGCGGAAAACATTTAAAACATTTTTTACTCAGCAGCCGATATTGACAGTAAAAAGTCGTTCTCTCAAGTGTTGGATATGACTTTAAAGCCCTGACTTATTTGGACTATTTTGCTGTTTTTCTGTGTGTAATGTTTCCTATTTTGTTGTTGATTGTCACATAGTGTACGGATGTACTTTGTGGACGCCGTCTGCTGCTCCACAGTAAGTCTTTGCTGTCGTCCAGCATTCTGTTTTTGTTTACTTTACAGCCACTTCAGTTTTAGTTCCGTTCTGCAAATCTATACCTAAGCATCAATGCCTTTTCTTAGCGGCACTGGCCTTTCGTTTATTTTTGGTGTACCCATCAGACACATTTTTACCTGAACACTGCCTCCCGCTGTCGTCTGCATATTGTGATCCCGACAAACCATGTTGCCGACATCTGCAAAGTAATTAGCTACCTGCTAGCTGGGGCAGCATAGCTCGGTTGGTAGAGTGGCCGTGCCAGCAACTTGAGGGTTCCAGGTTCGATTCCCGCTTCCGCCATCCTAGTCACTGCCCGCTGTGTCCTTGGGCAGGACACTTTACCCACCTGCTCCCAGTGGCACCCACACTGGTTTATATGTAACTTAGATATTGGCTTTCATTATGTAAAGCGCTTTGATTCACTAGAGAAAAGCGCTATATAAATATAATCCACTTCACTTCACTGCTGCCACCTACTGATGTGGAAGAGTATTACACGGTGACTCTGGTTTGCGAAAAAAAAATATTCTGAACCCTTTTAGCTGAGATGACATCATCTCCCACCCCCTGCAACCTAAAAAGGGACAAGCGGTAGAAAATGGATGGATGGATGGACATCCTCTCCCGCAGCACAGTGGTTGAAAAACACTGCTCTACCTAATCTTGACTCAATGTGCTTTTTATATGGCAACCTCCTTGCAAACGCCAGCGCTTACTCCATAAACGCCATCGTAACTTGCCAGCTTTACAGATGCCCAAGTCCGCTCTGCAGGGGGACATAGTAAGAGCTATTTTTCTTTTTACGAGACACCGCACCGAGTGGTTAATTAAGGCATGGAGTCTGTGAAAGTGCAGACTATAATACAAACCCCGTTTCCATATGAGTTGGGAAATTGTGTTAGATGTAAATATAAACAGAATACAATGATTTGAAAATCCAAATAATAATTAACTTAGAAATTCATGGCTGCAACACATGCCAAAGTAGTTGGGAAAGGGCATGTTCACCACTGTGTTACATCACCTTTTCTTTTAACAACACTCAATAAACGTTTGGGAACTGAGGAAACTAATTGTTGAAGCTTTGAAAGTGAAATTCTTTCCCATTCTTGTTTTATGTAGAGCTTCAGTCGTTCAACAGTCCGGGGTCTCCGCTGTCGTATTTTACGCTTCATAATGCGTCACACATTTTCCATGGGAGACAAGTCTGGACTGCAGGCGAACGAAGCCACCCTGTTGTAACACGTGCTGAATGTGGCTTTGCATTGTCTTGGTGAAATAAGCAGGGGGGTCCATGAAAAAGACGGCACTTAGATGGCAGCATATGTTGTTCCAAAACCTGTATGTACCTTTCAGCATAAATGGTGCCTTCACAGATGTGTAAGATACCCATGCCTTGGGCACTAATGCACCCCCATACCATCACAGATGCTGGCTTTTGAACTTTGCATCAATAACAGTCTGGATGGTCCGGATGACACGATGTCGAATATTCCCAAAAACAATTTGAAATGTGGACTCGTCAGACCACAGAACACTTTTCCACTTTGCATCAGTCCATCTTAGATGATCTCGGGCCCAGAGAAGCCGGCGGCGTTTCTGGATGTTGTTGATAAATGGCTTTCACTTTGCATAGAAGAGCTTTAACTTGCACTTACAGATGTAGCGACCAACTGTATTTAGTGACAGTGGTTTTCAGAAGTGTTCCTGAGCCCATGTGGTGATATCCTTTAGAGATTGATGTCGGTTTTTGATACAGTGCCGTCTGAGGGATCGAAGGTCACGGTCATTTAATGTTGGTTTCTGGCCATTCTGCTTACGTGGAGTAATTTTTCCAGATTTTCTGAACCTTTTGATGAAATTATAGATTGTAAATGTTGAAATCCCTAAATTTTTTGCAATTGCACTTTGATTATTGTTATCAAATATGTTGTTTTTGTAGCATATTCAACTAAATATGAGTTCAAAAGGATTTGCAAATCATTGTATTCTGTTTATATTTACATCTAACACAATTTCCCAACTCATATGGAAACGGGGTTTGTACTTAACAACACACCATCATGTGTTCATGTCTTTTCTTATAAGTGCATTAGAGCTGCATGTAGTTTAATTTCTTCGTGCCGAATGATGTATCCGTCCTTCATTATTGCGCCGGTTGGTCCCTCGGCTATATGGAAATTACGGCATTTAAAAACATCTATTTTTGTGCCCGGATCAATAATTCAGCCGTGCAGCTTGTGAGATTTTAGCAGCGGATTCTCCGGCTTCGGGACAAGCTGCTGGCTTTAGAAAATTATATTCCTTTTAACAACAGCATTCTGATTTTTATATGTGCGGGATGTAGATGGCAAATTTGTTTTTTTTTCAAGCAGAATGTAAGATTATTTGGGTAAATATTAGGGGTGTGGGAAAAAAATCGATTCGAATACGAATTTAATCAAATACGTTGTGCGAATCAGAATCGATTCTCTTTTTTTTTTTAAATAATTTTTTTTATTTATTTTTTTGTTTTAATCCAGGGGTCGGGAACCTTTTTGGCAGAGAGAGCCAAGAAGCCAAATATTTTTAAAATGTATTTCCGTAAGAGCTATATAATATTTTTTTTAACACTGAACACAACTCAACGCGTGCATTTTCAAGTAAGACCAACATTTCTAGAGTATAATAGGTCTCTTATTCTTTGGAATAACATTGTTATTCTGAAGCTAACTGTGGAGGGGGCGTGGCCTGATGGCCTGCAGCGAAGCGGGGTGTTGCCAGGGCCGACCTCGAAATCAGCGACAGGTACATAGATGGCCCAGCTGGGCCTTGTTTTCTAATCACCTGTCACTCTGTTTATAAGCAGCAGCCAGGAGAGAGCAAGAACGAAAGAGAAAAAGACAAACACTGGAAAGCAACTAAGAGACTTATTGAAAAATAAAAAAATATTGTAACCCTGGAACAGGCTCTCATGTCAGTGCCTGGTGGTCTGAAGAACCCCCAAGAGGGCGAGCCCCACACAAACCAATAATAAATAAATGACTTCTTACCATTAACGCAACTTCTTGAACATAAAAATGCATGAGAATGTTTTATATTTTGAACGTTATTTTTGATTACAAGTGGAATTATTCATTATTTATCGTGCTGAGCAATGTCAGCTCAGATATATCCGAGAGCCAGATGCGGTCATCAAAAGAGCCACATCTGGCTCTAGAGCCCTAGGTTCCCTACGCCTGTTTTAATCAATCCAACAAACCACTACACAGCAACACCATAACATCCATCCATCCATCCATTTTCCACCGCTTATTCCCTTTAGGGTGGCGGGGGGCGCTGGTGCCTATCTCAGCTACAATCGGGCGGAAGGCGGTGTACACCCTGGATAAGTCGCTATCTTCTAGCAGGGCCACAATACCATAACAATGCAATCATTCCAAAACCGAACCTGACCCAGCAACACTCAGAACTGCAATAAACAGAGCAATTGAGAGGAGACACAAACACCACACAAAACAAACCAAAAGTAGTGAAACAAAAATGGATATTATCAACAACAGTATCAATATTAGTTATAATTTCAGCATAGCAGTGATTAAAAATCCCTCATTGACATTATCATTAGACATTTATAAAAAATAAAAATAAAAGAACAATAGTGTCACAGTGGCTTACACTTGCATGGCATCTCATAAGCTTGACAACACACTGTGTCCAATGATTTCACAAAGATAAAATAAGTTTTTTGGTTCGTTTAATAGTTAAAACAAATTTACATTATTGCAATCAGTTGATAAAATATTGTCCTTTACAATTATAAAAGCTTTTTTACAAAAATATACTAAAAGCGCTATACAAGTACAACCCATTTATCATTTATTTATCATTTACTCTGCTAGCATGTCAGCAGACTGGGGTAGATCCTGCTGAAATCCTATGTATTGAATGAATACAGAATCCCTTTGAATCGGAAAAATATCGTTTTTGAATCGAGAATCGAATTTAATCGAAAAAAATCGATATATTATCGAATCGTGACCCCAAGGATCGATATTGAATCGAATCGTGGGACACCCAAAGATTTGCAGCCCTAGTAAATATTAGGGATGCACCGAAATGAAAATTTGTGGCCGGAGCCGAATAAAATTTAAACGCTTGGCCGAATACCGAATAATGAATGCAGTTTTTCACAATTCTTTTAATATTGCATAAATAGCCTAGAATAAATATTTAGACATGTTTTTTCAAATAAAGTATTTTTTTATTGAATATTGACATTTTTTAATATTCCAGTAGTCTTTGCTTTTCAAAAAAAGCACAGTTTTTAATTTCTATTAGGCCTTCAAACAAAACATGCATTCAAAAAAAAAAATAAAATGCATTAAAGGGACGGCGTGGAGCAGTGGGAGAGTGGCCGTGCGCAACCCAAGGGTCACTGGTTCAAATCCCACCTAGAACCAACCTCGTTACGTCCGTTGTGTCCTGAGCAAGACACTTCACCCTTGCTCCTGATGGGTGCTGGTTGGCGCCTTGCATGGCAGCTCCCTCCATCAGTGTGTGAATGCGTGTGTGAATGGGTAAATGTGGAAGTAGTGTCAAAGCGCTTTGAGTACCTTGAAGGTAGAAAAGCGCTATACAAGTACAACCCATTTATCATTTATTTAAAGTGGATAAACCCACAACAAATGAATTATTGTCCTTTTGGCAAAAGTCTGCTTAGCCACAGTAGATATGCTAATAATGTAAACAGAAGGCTCAAGTAAATCTCAATTAAGTGTGTGCTTGTAACCTCATACACTTATACAGGTAGCCTACACAACAGGCTAATAATGTCAACAGAGGCCCCACTAAATCTCAATAAGTGTGTGCTTGTAACCTCATACACTTATACAGGTACACAACATATCCCAACGTCACCGCGTCACTGCACGTTGGTTGATTGCGTCACCGCGTCAAAAAATTGCATCACACGCCACTATTCGGCCTTGTTTTTAACTCATTCCACCGAAGGCCGAATGTCGCTTTTTTTGCCATATTCGGCCGAATATATTCGGTTACCGATTAATCGGTGCATCCCTAAAAAATATACAACAACATGTGTATGCTTACTTCTTATTCTACATTACCTAAAACCAGTGAATTTGTCTATTTAATTGAATAAACTGCAAAAACAAGATATTTCATGTTCACACTGAGAAACTTAATTTTTTTTAGCAAATAATCAGGAACTTTTCAAAAAAAGTTGTATTTTTACCACTGTGTTACATGGCCTTTCCTTTCAACAACATTCGGGAACTGAGGAGACACATTCTTGAAGCTTTTTCAGGTGGAATTCTTTCCCGTTTTTGCTTGATGTACAGCTGAAGTTGTTCAACAGTCCAGGGTCTCCGTTGTAGTATTTTAGGGTTCATAATGCGCCACACATTTTCAATGGGAGACATGTCTGGACTACAGGCAGGCCAGTCTAGTACCCGCACTTTTTTACTATGAAGTATGCTGTTGTAATATGTGGCTTGGCATTGTCATGCTGAAATAAGCAGGGGCGTCCATGATAACGTTGCTTGGAGGGCGACATATGTCTTTGGTCCATGTAACATTCTCATTTCTGAACTGCACCACAGATCTGTTAATGCCTCTTTGGTCCTCTTAACGTTAACATTTACAAACCGCACCACAGTTCACTTACTGTGTCTTTGGTCCATTTAATGTTCACATTTCTGAACTGCACCAGAGTTCACTTGCTGTGTCTCTAGTCCATGTAACATTTACTATTTCAAACCGCACCATATTTCCTTTGCTGTGTCTTTGGTCTACTTCACATTCACATTTCCGAACCGCACCAGAGTTCACTTGCTGTTGTTTTTGGTTCATGTAACGTTCATATTTCTGAACTGCACCAGACTGCACAAAGTTCATTGGTCTGCATAACGTTAGCATTTCTGAACCGCACCAGAATTAATTTACTGTGTCTTTGGTCCATGTAACGGTCCCGTATCTGAACCGCACCAGAGTTCACTTACTGTGTCTTTGGTCCATGTAACGGTCCCGTATCTGAACCGCACCAGAGTTCACTTACTGTGTCTTTGGTCCATGTAACGGTCCAGTATCTGAACCGCACCAGAGTTCACTTACTGTGTCTTTGGTCCATGTAACGGTCACGTATCTGAACCGCACCAGAGTTCACTTACTGTGTCTTTGGTCCATGTAACGGTCCCGTATCTGAACCGCACCAGAGTTCACTTACTGTGTCTTTGGTCCATGTAACGTTCACATTTCTGAACCGCGCCATAGTTCACTTACTGTGTCTTTGGTCCATGTAACGGTTACATATCTGAACCGCACCAGAGTTCACTTACTGTGTCTTTGGTCCATGTAACGTTCACATTTCCGAACCGCGCCATAGTTCACTTACTGTGTCTTTGGTCCATGTAACGGTTACGTATCTGAACCGCACCAGAGTTCACTTACTGTGTCTTTGGTCCATGTAACGTTCACATTTCCAAACCGCACCAGAGTTCACTTACTGTGTCTTTGGTCCATGTAACGTTCACATTTCCGAACTGCACCATAGTTCACTTACTGTGTCTTAGGTCCATGTAACGGTCCCGTATCTGAACCGCACCAGAGTTCTTTCACTGTGTCTTTGGTCCATTAAACGTTCACATTTCCGAACCGCACCAGAATTAATTTACTGTGTCTTTGGTCCATGTAACGGTCACGTATCTGAACCGCACCAGAGTTCACTTACTGTGTCTTTGGTCCATGTAACGTTCACATTTTTGAACCGCACCATACTTCACTTACTGTGTCTTTGGTCCATGTGACGGTCCCGTATCTGAACCGCACCAGAGTTCACTTACTGTGTCTTTGGTCCATGTAACGTTCACATTTCCGAACCGCACCATAGTTCACTTACTGTGTCTTAGGTCCATGTAACAGTCCCGTATCTGAACCGCACCAGAGTTCTTTCACTGTGTCTTTGGTCCATGTAACGTTCACATTTCCAAACTGCACCAGAGTTCACTTACTGTGTCTTTGGTCCATGTAATGTTCACATTTCCGAACCGCACCATAGTTCACTTGCTGTGTCTTTGGTCCATGTAACGGTCACGTATCTTAACCGCACCAGAGTTCACTTACTGGTGTCTTTGGTCCATGTAACGTTCACATCTCCGAACCTCACCATAGTTCACTTACTGTGTCTTTGGTCCATGTAACGTTCACATTTCCGAACCGCACCATAGTTCACTTACTGTGTCTTTGGTCCATGTGACGGTCCCGTATCTGAACCGCACCAGAGTTCACTTACTTTGTCTTTGGTCCATGTAACGTTCACATTTCCGAACCGCGCCATAGTTCACTTACTGTGTCTTAGGTCCATGTAACGGTCCCGTATCTGAACCGCACCAGAGTTCTTTCACTGTGTCTTTGGTCCAATAAACGTTCACATTTCCGAACCGCACCAGAATTAATTTACTGTGTCTTTGGTCCATGTAACGGTCACGTATCTGAACCGCACCAGAGTTCACTTACTGTGTCTTTGGTCCATGTAACGTTCACATTTCCGAACTGCACCATACTTCACTTACTGTATCTTTGGTCCATGTAACGGTCCCGTATCTGAACCGCACCAGTGTTCTTTCACTGTGTCTTTGGTCCATTTAAGCTAAATATTTCCGAACCGCACCAGAGTTCACTTACTTTGTCTTCGGTCCATGTAACGGTCCCGTATCTGAACCGCACCATAGTTCACCTACTGTGTCTTTGGTCCATGTAACGGTCACGTATCTGAACCGCACCATAGTTCACTTACTGTGTCTTTGGTCCGTGTAACGGTCACGTATCTGAACCGCACCAGAGTTCACTTACTGTGTCTTTGGTCCATGTAACGTTCACATTTCCAAACCGCACCATACTTCACTTACTGTGTCTTTGGTCCATGTAACGGTCCCGTATCTGAACCGCACCAGAGTTCACCTACTGTGTCTTTGATCCATGTAACGTTCACATTTCCGAACCGCACCATAGTTCACTTACTGTGTCTTTGGTCCGTGTAACGGTCACGTATCTGAACCGCACCAGAGTTCACTTACTGTGTCTTTGGTCCATGTAACGTTCACATTTCCGAACCGCACCATAGTTCACTTACTGTGTCTTTGATCCATGTAACGGTCCCGTATCTGAACCGCACCAGAGTTCACCTACTGTGTCTTTGATCCATGTAACGTTCACATTTCCGAACCGCACCATAGTTCACTTACTGTGTCTTTGGTCCATGTAACGGTCCCGTATCTGAACCGCACCATAGTTCACCTACTGTGTCTTTGGTCCATGTAACGGTCATGTATCTGAACCGCACCATAGTTCACTTACTGTGTCTTTGGTCCGTGTAACGGTCACGTATCTGAACCGCACCAGAGTTCACTTACTGTGTCTTTGGTCCATGTAACGTTCACATTTCCAAACCGCACCATACTTCACTTCCTGTGTCTTTGGTCCATGTAACGGTCCCGTATCTGAACCGCACCAGAGTTCACCTACTGTGTCTTTGATCCATGTAACGTTCACATTTCCGAACCGCACCATAGTTCACTTACTGTGTCTTTGGTCCATGTACCGGTCACGTATCTGAACCGCACCAGAGTTCACTTACTGTGTCTTTGGTCCATTTAACGTTCACATTTCCGAACCGCACCAGAATTAATTTACTGTGTCTTTGGTCCATGTAACGGTCCCGTATCTGAACCGCACCAGAGTTCTTTCACTGTGTCTTTGGTCCATTAAACGTTCACATTTCCGAACCGCACCAGAATTGATTTACTGTGTCTTTGGTCCATGTAACGGTCACGTATCTGAACCGCACCATAGTTCACTTACTGTGTCTTTGGTCCGTGTAACGGTCACGTATCTGAACCGCACCAGAGTTCACTTACTGTGTCTTTGGTCCATGTAACGTTCACATTTCCAAACCGCACCATACTTCACTTACTGTGTCTTTGGTCCATGTAACGGTCCCGTATCTGAACCGCACCAGAGTTCACCTACTGTGTCTTTGATCCATGTAACGTTCACATTTCCGAACCGCACCATAGTTCACTTACTGTGTCTTTGGTCCGTGTAACGGTCACGTATCTGAACCGCACCAGAGTTCACTTACTGTGTCTTTGGTTCATGTAACGGTCCCGTATCTGAACCGCACCAGAGTTCACCTACTGTGTCTTTGATCCATGTAACGTTCACATTTCCGAACCGCACCATAGTTCACTTACTGTGTCTTTGGTCCGTGTAACGGTCACGTATCTGAACCGCACCAGAGTTCACTTAGTGTGTCTTTGGTCCATGTAACGTTCACATTTCCGAACCGCACCATAGTTCACTTACTGTGTCTTTGGTCCATGTAACGGTCCCGTATCTGAACCGCACCAGAGTTCACCTACTGTGTCTTTGATCCATGTAACGTTCACATTTCCGAACCGCACCATAGTTCACTTACTGTGTCTTTGGTCCATGTACCGGTCACGTATCTGAACCGCACCAGAGTTCACTTACTGTGTCTTTGGTCCATTTAATGTTCACATTTCCGAACCGCACCAGAATTAATTTACTGTGTCTTTGGTCCATGTAACGGTCCCGTATCTGAACCGCACCAGAGTTCACTTACTGTGTCTTTGATCCATGTTACGTTCACATTTCCGAACCGCACCATAGTTCACTTACTGTGTCTTTGGTCCATGTAACGTTCACATTTCCGAACCGCACCAGAGTTCTTTCACTGTGTCTTTGGTCCATGTAACGTTCACATTTCCGAACCGCACCAGAGTTCACTTACTGTGTCTTTGGTCCATGTAACGTTCACATTTCCGAACCGCACCAGAGTTCACTTACTGGTGTCTTTGGTCCATGTAACGTTCACATTTCCGAACCTCACCATAGTTCACTTACTGTGTCTTTTGTCCATGTAACGTTCACATTTCCGAACCGCACCATAGTTCACTTGCTGTGTCTTTGGTCCATGTAACGGTCACGTATCTGAACCGCACCAGAGTTCACTTACTGGTGTCTTTGGTCCATGTAACGTTCACATTTCCAAACCGCACCATACTTCACTTACTGTGTCTTTGGTCCATGTAACAGTCCCGTATCTGAACCGCACCAGAGTTCTTTCACTGTATCTTTGGTCCATTTAAGCTAAACATTTCCGAACCGCACCAGAGTTCACTTACTGGTGTCTTTGGTCCATGTAACGTTCACATTTCCGAACCTCACCATAGTTCACTTACTGTGGCTTTGGTCCATGTAACGTTCACATTTCCGAACCGCACCATAGTTCACTTGCTGTGTCTTTGGTCCATGTAACGGTCACGTATCTGAACCGCACCAGAGTTCACTTACTGTGTCTTTGGTCCATGTAACAGTCCCGTATCTGAACCGCACCAGAGTTCTTTCACTGTATCTTTGGTCCATTTAAGCTAAACATTTCCGAACCGCACCAGAGTTCACTTACTGTGTCTTTGGTCCATGTAACAGTCCCGTATCTGAACCGCACCAGAGTTCTTTCACTGTATCTTTGGTCCATTTAAGCTAAACATTTCCGAACCGCACCAGAGTTCACTTACTGTGTCTTTGGTCCATGTAACGTTCACATTTCCGAACCGCACCATAGTTCACTTACTGTGTCTTTGGTCCATGTAACGGTCCCGTATCTGAACCGCACCATAGTTCTTCCACTGTGTCTTTGGTCCATTTAAGCTCAATATTTCCAAACCACACCAGAGTTCAATTACTGTGTCTTTGGTCCTTGTAACAATTACGTTTCCGAACTGCTTTCGAGTTTACTTGCTGTGTCTTTGGCCCAAGTAACGTTCACATCACCAAAGTACTCCAGAGTTCACTTGCAAGTGAACCAAACCCTATCTCACAAGTGGTACCCTGGTCAGTTGGTGTAAAATCTAGTCCCCAAAGGAAGTGTACCATCAGGCTAAATGTAGCAGACTTTGTTTGGACGGAAGCAAACATGACAAGTGACGGCCGGCCCTAGGGGATACGGTGCTGTTAACTACAGCAGCATCGTCTCCCTGACACCACCAACCCGACTCAGCACTTCAATGCCCAAACGAAAAATAGACCTGACTTTTTCAAGACTAACAGCCTTTTTTTTTTCTTGCAAGACTGCAGTTGCCTTGCTCCTCTCCTCCCCTTGACGCCATTGATTTTCTGCTAACGGGGAAAAAACTGTCCGTTTTCCACCCCGACGATGACGGTGATCCTGGGGTTGGCCTCAGTATCGGTTTTATGTACGTACGCTTTAGCTACCGCCACATCAGAATCAGAAATACTTTAATAATCCCAGAGGGGAAATTGAGATTTTCAGCACAACCCCATTCAAGAGCATACAAACATTACAGGGAGACAGAACAGGATCAAACATTACAGGGAGACAGAACAGGATCAAACATTACAGGGAGACAGAACAGGGTCAAACATTACAAGGAGACAGAACAGGATCAAACATTACAGGGAGACAGAACAGGATCAAACATTACAGGGAGACAGAACAGGATCAAACATTACAGGGAGAGAGAACAGGATCATAAATTACAGGTAGACAGAACAGGGTCAAACATTACAGGGAGACAGAACAGGATCAAACATTACAAGAAGACAGAACAGGATCAAACATTACAGGGAGATGGAACAGGGTCAAAAATTACAGGGAGACAGAACAGGATCAAACATTACAAGAAGACAGAACAGGATCAAACATTACAGGGAGACGGAACAGGATCAAACATTACCGGGAGACAGAACAGGATCAAACATTACAGGGAGACAGTACAGGATAAAGCATTACAGGGAGAGAGAACAGGATCAAACATTACAGGGAGACAGTACAGGATAAAGCATTACAGGGAGACAGAACAGGATAAAACATCACAGGGAGACAGAACAGGATCAAACATTACAGAAACACAGAACAGGATCAAACATTACGGGGAGACACAACGGGTCTGCACCCCTTAAAGAAAAGGTGAGAAATAGGTAAATACTGGGGGGATGATTGAGATATGTTTGTTGTTGTGTTACTTTTGTAGCTGTATGAAGAAATTACTGGTTACATCAGCTCTGCTCTTTTAATGTCTTTTGTGTTCTTTGATGTTTCCTTCTTACACACATGTTTATGTGTGCTATGGCTATGAGGTTTTTTCCCCCTTGGCTTCAGTCCGGACCCCCTCTCCAGGAGGCCCAGGCTTTGACTGAATTTTTTTTCCCTCACTCCCCACAGCGTTTTCTCACCTTTTTTGTAAGTTGGCAGACCCGTCAGCGATCCTGTTCTGAGGGGCATGTTATTAAAAAGAATAAAATATTGCGGGGCCCCGGAGAGAGTGAAAAGGGGTCCAGAGTGAGGCCAAGGGAAAAAAATCTTATAGCCATAGCACACATAAACATGTGTGTAAGAGGGAAACATAAAGGACAAAAGTAAATAAACAACAAATAATTACCCAATGCTATATATTGCACACACATGGCCGAATGCAGCTGAGATCGGCTCCAGCACCCCCCGCGACCACAAAAGGGACAAGCAGTAGAAAATAGATGGATAGATGGACGATTGTACTATGCATAGACAAGCAACCAAACAAAAACATATACAAAGGTGGGGGCCTCTGCGGTGTTCCACGCCATCGTCTGCTGGGGAAGGGGGGGAGCATGGCCAGAGAGAGCAGACCCAACAAAGCAACCGGGCTGAAGGAACAGGAAACAGGTCAGTTATTGCATTTACACATCAAAGTTTGCCAAAATGCTCCATCTCAGAACACTCGTCAGGCTGTGCTGAAGCGAATGTTTTCGTCCGCCGGGCTGTCACAGTCCGAGACGGACAGCCGAGAGGCACAGGATTTTGATTGATTGATTGAAACTTTTATTAGTAGATTGCACAGTACAGTACATATTCCGTACAATTGACCACTAAATGGTAACACCCCAATAAGGTTTTCAACTTGTTTAAGTCGGGGTCCACGTAAATCAATTCATGGTGGTTGGGGGCAAGGGGCTTGGTTAAGAGGGGAGGAGTATATTTACAGCTAGAATTGACCAAGTCAAGTATTTAATATATATATATATATATATACATCCTGAAAATATGCAAAAAAAACTATGTTTAGATTATTGATACTTCAAACTTGCATAGGTAAATCTTAAGGAATATAACATAACTTGGCTTCTGAGAGCTTCAAAATGTAATGAATACAATGCTAAAGTTGTTGATAAACAAGCAATTATTTAAATAATTAAATATGGTCATTTTAAATGAATTATTATGATCATTTAAAATTAATTTCTTCAAATATGTGTATTTTAATGTATAATTCTATGGCTGGATGTAATAAGGAGTCAGAAAAAATACAAATACAATTTTGAAGTTTTTTTTAGCAAAATATAGTAAAATTGTATTTAGTTTTTTTTTTAAATTAATAAATATATTTATTTTTAGGTAAGATAAACATAATAATACAATTTATCCACAGTCTGCATGATTTAGTTCCCGTCTCTTCCTCAAGGATGGCTCCATGAGCTGGGCTGTCCTCACTCAGGAGGGGGCGTGGTCTCCAGCTTTGGCTGAAAAACGGGATATTTTCGGGAGAATATTTATCCCGAGAGGTTTTCGGGAGAGGCGCTGAATTTCAGGAGTCTCCCGGAAAATTCGGGAGGGTCGGCAAGTATGATTTGATGTCGAATGAAACAAATATTAACATCGCTGTATGTATACTTTTGACCCAGCAGATTTTTTCACATTTTCGGTAGACCCATAATAAATTCATAAAAGAACCAAACTTCATGAATGTTGTTTGTCACCAACAAGTATGTGCTCCAATCACTCCATCGCAATAAAATAAGAGTTCTAGAAATGATTGTAAATTATGTTATTTATAGTAGAATGACAACACTGCAGTGTTTGCTGCAAACAAAAGACAGCTTTGAATTGTCTCTTCTGTAATCCACATTTGTCTTTTCAATGATTACATCATCCCTTTCTAACGACAACTTTGAGCCCGTACGTTTGTTCTGCATTATTCCCGAAAAAAAAAAAAAAAAAAAGTAGCTAAATTGTCACTTTGTGGTCGCATTGTGGGGATGGTCGTGTTCTCAGGATGTGAAAAAGTGAAGGCAGGAGGCGGCAGAAGTCCATCTTCTTCCGCTTATCCAAAGCCGGGTGGCGGGGGCAGCAGCCTAAGCAGAGAAGCCCAGATAAGTTGACACTAGAGATGTCCGATAATGGCTTTTATGCCGATATTCCAATATTGTCTAACTCTTAATTACCGATTCCGATATCAACCGATACCTATATATGCAGTCGTGGAATGAACACATTATTATGCCTCATTTTGTTGTGATGCATTAAACAATGTAACAATGTTTTCCCCAAAAAATCAATTCTAGTTATGGAAAAAAAATGCCATATTTATTTTTTGAAGTCACAAAGTGCATTATTTTTTTTTTAACAGGCCTCAAAAAACAGCAGCTTGAAATTTGGGACATGCTCTCCCTGAGAGAGCATGAGGAGGTGGAGGCAGGGTTGAGGTGGGAGGAGGAGGGGTGGGGGTGTCAGGGGTGTATATTGTAGTGTGCCGGAAGAGTTAGTGCTGCAAGGGATTCTGGGTATTTGTTCTGTTGTGTTTGTTGTGTTACGGTGCGGATGTTCTGCCGAAATGTGTGTCATTCTTGTTTGGTGTGGGTTTGGCTGTTGACCAAGTATGCTTGCATTCACTCGTGTGTGTGAAAAGCCGTACATATCATGTATGCAAAGGTAGTGCCTTTAAGGTTTATTGGCGCTCTGTACTTCTCCCTACGTCCGTGTGCACAGCGGCGTTTTAAAAAGTCATGAATTTCACTTTTTGGAACCAATCCCGATAATTTCCGATATTACATTTTTAAGCATTTATCGGCCGATAATATCGGCAGTCCGATATTATCGGACATCTCTAGTTGACACACAGACTGGAAAAAACGTTTTCTTAGTGGTTCCCGCACACCCGTCAACTCTTGAGTCAATAACTTCATGTTCTGGTATCACTTAAGGCAGGGGTGTCAAACTCAAATACAGAGTGGGCCAAAATTTAAAACTGAACGAAGCCGCGGGCCGAGGTTGAACAAATGAATCCTTTAATAGGGACCCAAACAAGTTTTGCATTGAATATTGACCAAGCAAGGCTTATATAACTTTATAATGACATGAAAAATCGAGTTTTAAATAATAATAATTAAAAAATATCAATGGCATATCAAATAAAATAAAAATACTAATTGAATGCCTCTTTTCCGCGGCGTGTTTGAGTTGGGGCAGGGTTTGGTGGTAGCGGGGGTGTATATTGTAGCATCCCGGGTATTTGTTCGGTTGTGTTTATGTTGTGTTACGGTGCGGATGTTCTCCCGAAATGTGTTTGTCATTCTTGTTTGCTGTGAGTTCACAGTGTGGCGTATATTTGCAACTGTGTTAAAGTTATTTATATGGCCACCCTCAGTGGGACCTGTATGGCTGTTGACCAAGTATGCGTTGTATACACTCGTGTGTGTGTATGAGCCGCATATATTATGTGAGTGGAGGAAAAGCGGACGTGGCGACATGTAGAGAACGCCAAAGGCAGTGCTTTTACTGCCCGCCCCCAATATTATTGTCCGGGTGGAAATCGGGAGAAATTCAGGAGGGGCACTGAACTTCGGGAGTCTCCCGGGAAAATCGGGAGGGTTGACGAGTATGAGTATTAGTGGTGAATGCGGTGTTACAGCGACGGGCCAGCTCTAATGTTAATTTTATATTGCCTCAAGGGCCAAATGAAATTAAACGGCGGGCCAAATTTGGCCCGCGGGCCAGAGTTTGACACCCATGACTTAAGGGTTAAAAAAACATGGTATTGTCATGATCCGTGGCCCGGATCATGTTTTGTTTAGTTACAGTATGTTCTGTTAGTTTTGGACTCCCTTAGTTCCTGTTTTGTGCACCTCTGGGTTTGTTTTTGTTTCCATGGGTACTTATTGGGTTCACCTGTCTCTGGTTAGTGGTCAGCACGCTCACCTGCTGCTAGGCACTAATCAGAGAGCTGTTTATCCACCTTCCTCGCCACGCTCAGTCTGGCTTCGTCTTTTTACCGAACACAACAGTTACGTTGGGTAAATTCCTCGTCTTCTATGCTTCTGGTGCCTTAGCTTCCCGTGCGATCGGCACGTGTGTTGTTTGTTTTTTAGTCTGTTTTGATTGACTGCGTATGAACGGTCAACAACTACTTCATCCACCGGGTAGGCAAGTGCTTTATTTTATGTCAAGGTGCCCAAGGAAGTGCAGCAGGAATTTTCAACAAAGAGCATATTGTAAGCAAAATAACAAAACTTATCAGACACAAACGTAATTGAATTAGTGAAGTGAATTATATTTATATAGCGCTTTTCTCTAGTGACTCAAAGCGCTTTACATAGTGAAACCCAATATCTAAGTTACATTTAAACCAATGTGGGTGGCTCTGGGAGCACGTGGGTAAAGTGTCTTGCCCAAGGACACAACGGCAGTGACTAGGATGGCGGGAGCGGGAATCGAACCTGCAACCCTCAAGTTGCTGGCACGGCCACTCTACCAACCGAGCTATACCGCCCCGTTGCAAAGAGCAACCATTGGACCCGTGAGGAAGGCAGGGTGAAGCGACCGATTATAGCTGTGATGGCAGGTGGCGATACTGGTTAATAACCAGAAACAGGTGCGTGAACTGTGGGTGCATGGGAGTTTGCTCAACCAGTCTACATGTGCTTTGTGGACTTGGAGAAGGCATTCGACCGTGTCCCTTGGGAAGTCCTGTGGGGAGTGCTCGAGAGTCCGGGGTAACGGACTGTCTTATTTTGAGGGTCCTCCTGTATGATCAGTGTCAGAGCTTGATCCGCATTGCCGGCAGTAACTCGGACCCGTTTCCAGTGAGGGTTGGCTGCTCTTTGTCACCCATTCTGTTCATAACTTTTATGGACAGAATTTCTAGGCGCAGTCAGGGTGTCGAGGGGATCCGGTTTGGTGGCCGCAGGATTAGGTCTCTGCTTTTTGCAGATGACGTGGTCCTGATGGCTTCATCTGGCCAGGATCTTCAGCTCTCACTGGATCGGTTCGCAGCCGAGTGTGAAGCGACCTGGATGAGAATCAGCACCTCCAAGTCCGAGTACATGGTTCTCGCTCGGAAAAAAGGTGGAGTTGCCTCCCCGGGTTGGGGAGGAGACCTTTACCCAAGTTGAGGAGTTCAAGTACCTCGGAGTCTTGTTCACGAGTGAGGGAGGAGCGGATCGTGAGATCGACAGGCGGATCGGTGCGGCGTCTTCAGTAATGCGGACGCTGTATCGATCCGTTGTGGTGAAGAAGGAGCTGAGCCGGAAGGCAAAGCTCTAAATTTACCGGTCGATATACGTTCCCATCCTCACCTATGGTCATGAGCTTTGGGTTGAGACCGAAAGGACAAGATCACGGGTACAAGCGGCCGAAATGAGTTTCCTCCGCCGGGTGGCGGGTCTCTCCCTTAGAGATAGGGTGAGAAGCTCTGCTCCTCCACATGGAGAGGAGCCAGATGAGGTGGTTCGGGCATCTGGTCAGGATGCCACCCGAACGCCTCCTTAGGGAGGTGCTTTTCGTCCGACCGGTAGGAGGCCACGGGGAGGACCCAGGACACGTTGGGAAGACTATGTCTCCCGGCTGGCCTGGGAACGCCTCGGGATCCCCCCGGGAGGAGCTGGACGAAGTGGCAGGGAAGAAGAAAGTCTGGGTTTCCCTGCTTAGGCCGCTGCCCCTGCGACCCGACCTCGGTTAAGCGGGGGAGATGGATGGATGGATGAAGGTGGGTGAACTCAGACACTCCTAGCAACAAGAACGTAAACAAAGGGTCACTCGGAGTGCTCGTACGAAACTAAACTAGGGAGAACAACAACAAAAAAACAAGTCATGACAAAAAGTTTGACAAGTCCCATACTCTGGTACCGCACATGTGAATTCAAACAACTGATCTCAGAAAAAATGGTTCTGAAACGGTCTTAGCCCCGTACCATACCCACCTGTGCATTTGTGGTTCGAAGATTGTTAGACCGACAGAGGAGACGCTGACACAGATGTTTGTATTTCCCCGGTTTGCAGGCCGAGCCTCTCTGCACGGGAAGGCCTCCCTGCAGATTGACCCGGTGCGCTCGGAAGACCAGGGCTGGTACGAGTGCAGGGTCCTGATGCTGGAGCAACAGTACGACACCTTCCACAACGGCAGCTGGGTGCACCTGACGGTCAATGGTGAGTTTGCTACCATTCGCTCTCTTAACCTGTGCTTATTGGGTGTTGGGTGTTGTTGGTCTGGACCCCAAAGTGCAAGTAAAAACCCCTTTATTAGGGATATGATGCAGCAGGCAGGTGTGTAGGAATCATGTCCAGCGGACACAGCTGGCATAAAAAGCATCTTGATTGGCAACCAGGAGTAGGTGTGTCGGAATAATTGTATCTAAGTTATCACCAAACTTTGTGTTTCAATGAGTTCCCTTTGATCTTACCAACCAAAAGGCTTGTAAAACTCCACCGTGTAGGATGGGGAGCGACATGAGGGTGTCTGTTTCTTGAAAGTATTGTAATCCACAGGAAGATTTTGTCTTAACCTGAGATCTACAATGCGGAGAGAAAGTTTTACTTGCCCAAGCTCCAGGCACCTCTTCTCACAACTGTTT
Source organism: Nerophis ophidion (assembly GCF_033978795.1). Classification (NCBI taxonomy): domain Eukaryota; kingdom Metazoa; phylum Chordata; class Actinopteri; order Syngnathiformes; family Syngnathidae; genus Nerophis; species Nerophis ophidion. The sequence goes on along the minus strand of NC_084628.1, from coordinate 38,263,937 downwards.
TACGACCTTTTCTTTAAACTGTTTGCAACCTGCCCTGCGATGAGGTGGCGACTTGTCCAGGGTGTACCCCGCCTTCCGCCCGAATGCAGCTGAGATTGGCTCCAGCATCCCCCGCAATCCCAAAAAGGGAAAAAGCGGTAAAAAAATGGATGGATGTTTATAACCTTTTCTTTGAACCAAGCTTTTTATTTGATCTGTTTTGTAACCAAACACGGCGGATGTTTAAGACTCCAGCCCCTTTAAAAACAGCTGTTGCCATGTAATCAGGGAAAGTCCAAATAAAAGAGGAGGCGTACAATCTTTCCTCAGAACAGGGACGAAACTGTACAATGCTACAGGGTCTATGCGTTTTCTCCTCAATTGATCTAAATCTTGGTTTAATTCCTTGCTTCTTGTCTTGTTTAATAGATGCCATCATTGTTTCAACCTGACAAGGTGTGTCCTGGTTGCCAATTGGGAACATATTGTTGATATAGGTTGTAATCAGTCACATTACCCTTTCCGATCTGTTGACTTACGAAGGGGGGGTCAACCAAACCAACATGGCGACTATGCAGCAAACAGAGTGCGGTCAGCAAATGGCCTAGATCAGGGGTGTCAAACTTGTTTCCATGGAGGGCCACACCACAGGCCTGACTACCCTCATAGGGCCGCTACAAAAGCATAATCCATCCATCCATCCATCCATCCATCCATCCATCCATCCATCTTCTTCCGCTTATCCGAGGTCGGGTCGCGGGGGCAACAGCCTAAGCAGGGAAACCCAGACTTCCCTCTCCCCAGCCACTTCGTCTAGCTCTTCCCGGGGGATCCCGAGGCGTTCCCAGGCCAGCCGGGAGACATAGTCTTCCCAACGTGTCCTGGGTCTTCCCTGTAGCCTCCTACCGGTTGGACGTGCCCTAAACACATCCCTAGCGAGGCGTTCGGGCTGCATCCTGACCAGATGCCCGAACCACCTCATCTGGCTCCTCTCCATGTGAAGGAGCAGCGGCTTTATTTTGAGTTCCTCCCGGATGGCAGAGCTTCTCACCCTATCTCTAAGGGACAGCCCCACGGCGGAGGAAACTCATTTCGGCCGCTTGTACCCGTGATCTTATCCTTTCGGTCATGACCCAAAGCTCATGACCATAGATGAGGATGGGAACGTAGATCGACCGGTAAATTGAGAGCTTTGCCTTCCGGCTCAGCTCCTTCTTCACCACAACGGATCGGTACAACGTCCGCATTACAGAAGACGCCGCACCGATCCGCCTGTCGATCTCACGATCCACTCTTCCCCCACTCGTGAACAAGACTCCTAGGTACTTGAACTCCTCCACTTGGGGCAGGGTCTCCCCCCAACCCGGAGATGGCATTCCACCCTTTTCCGGGCGAGAACCATGGACTCGGACCCCTCTTTATATTATTGCACCATTGCCCATGCACTTGGTTATTTGATTTGAGTACGTACAAATTGATGCATAACTTGCTTCGAAATGGTACGTCGTGGTATTTATTGTTATTTTCACCAACTATAACATGGTATATAATAATTAGGGGTGCTAAAAAGGTGTTTTTTTATCACATCCGTATCCCAATTTTTATTTATCTCGAAAGTAAATTGATTAATCATTTTCTGTCGTCCTGCGCTCCTATTTTGGTGGCTTTTTGTCGTTTTTGTTTTTTTTGGTATTTTCCTGTAGCAGTTTCATGTCTTCCTTTGAGCGATATTTCCCGCATCTACTTTGTTTTAGCAGTCGAGAATATTTCAGTCGTTTTTATCCTTCTTTGTGGGGGGATTGTTGATTGTCACTTCATGTTCGGATGTACTTTGTGGATTCCGCCTCTGCTCCACAGTAAGTCTTTGCTGTCGTCCAGCATTCTGTTTTTGTTTACTTTGCAGCCAGTTCAGTTTTAGTTTTGTTCTGCATAGCCTTTCCTAAGCTTCAATGCCTTTTCTTAGGGGTGTAGTGGAACATTTCTGTCCTAGGGTTACCTCCAAACTAAATGCGTTGGGAAGGACAAGACATGAGAGATCAAGTTACCTTGAACTTTGGACAGTTACATAAGTTGTTATGATACAAATTAGTTCATCATGGAGCGTATAAATCAATCAATCAATCAATCAATGTTTATTTATATAGCCCCAAATCACAAATGTCTCAAAGGACTGTACAAATCATTACGACTACAACATCCTCGGAAGAACCCACAAAAGGGCAAGGAAAACTCACACCCAGTGGGCAGGGAGAATTCACATCCAGTGGGATGCCAGTGACAATGCTGACTATGAGAAACCTTGGAGAGGACCTCAGATGTGGGCAACCCCCCCACCCCTCTAGGGGACCGAAAGCAATGGATGTCGAGCGGGTCCAACATAATACCGTGAAAGTTCAATCCATAGTGGCTCCAACACAGCCGCGAGAGTTCAGTTCAAAGCGGATCCAAGACAGCAGCGAGAGTCCCGTCCACGGGAAACCATCCCAAGCGGAGGCGGATCAGCAGCGTAGAGATGTCCCCAACCGATACACAGGCGAGCGGTCCATCCTGGGTTCCGACGAACGGTCCATCCTGGGTCTCGACTCTGGACAGCCAGTACTTCATCCATGGTCATCGGACCGGACCCCCTCCACAAGGGAGGGGGGGACATAGGAGAAAAAAGAAAAGAAGCGGCAGATCAACTGGTCTAATAAAAGGTCTATTTAAAGGCTAGAGTATACAGATGAGTTTTAAGGTGAGACTTAAATAAGAATGGAAGACCAAGCCTGGTGTGTGCTCTTTTTCATTCCTTTCACGAGGGTGCGCCATCTTTCGTCTTCGATTTCATATCGATTCAATCCAACTTTGTACTATCTGATCAAAACTGCTGTAACAAACGCTCTATTGTTCTTGTTTAAGATTCAGACTTTTTCGACCACATAAAATTGGAGTCACGAACAGGATTTAACCCCGGTTTAAATCCCTGATATTTCTACTACAGGGGCACTCACCTTTTGTTTATGTTCGGTTTAAGCATTAGACACCTTTTTACCTGCACGCCGCCTCCCACTGTTTCCGACATCCACAGTGAAGTGAAGTGAATTTATATTTATATAGCGCTTTTCTCAAGTGACTCAAAGCGCTTTACATAGTGACACCCAATATCGGAGTTACATTTAAACCAGTGTGGGTGGCACTGGGAGCAGGTGGGTAAAGTGTCTTGCCCAAGGACACAACGGCAGTAACTAGGATGGCACAAGCGGGAATCGAACCTGCAACCCTCAAGTTGCTGGCACGGCCAGTCTACCAACCGAGCTATGCCGCCCCACAGAGCAATTAGCTACCTGCTGCCACCTACTGATATGGAAAAGTATTACATGGTTACTCTGCCGAGCTCTAGACGGCACCGACACTTAACAACACATCTATAATCAGACTATAATTACTCGTTTGCCAAAAATATTAGTTAATCTCCGACGGCACACCAGTCTGTGTGGCACAGCGGCTGAAAAACAATGCATCATGGGACGCTCTCATCTCAGTGTCGACGTAATGCGCTTTACACTGAGCGCTGGCATCATAACACAGAACAACCTTATGCTTATTATACAGATCAGCATGTTTCATTCCCAGATGATTATGCCATGCTGTGGGCTTCATAAACGGCCCTTGACGCAATATTTCACATGCGGCATTATGTCACGGAGATTGAAATAGGAGCATTGTGAAACATATGCATAATCACATTCACACACTTGGGGGTGAGTACCAGAAATACACGTGTGACTGAGCCTGGGAAACATCACGCTGCATAATCACAGCCCTGGAAGAAATGTTACTTGACTAAAAAAGTGCTGTGTTTTGCAGCAAAGCACATCATCCATGATCCAAAAACAGCTCGATAGGAAACATCTAACTAAACGCACTCCTCGCATAGGATTTTAACAACCCGGAGATGTTCCTATGAGAAATGCAAAAGTGCAGCTTTTTTTTTTTTTTCCCACTCAGTCATCAGTTTGATAGCTCATCGACTATCCGGGACTTTACCTCATAGCTGCCTTAAACACGCTGCAATCAATTCCCTGCAATGAGCCAAATAAAGGCTCTACCATTTCCTCTTGCTCAAATTGGTCGAGGGAAAAGTAAAACAACGAAATCAAGCCACACTGGATCACTGGGACATAAAATACAACCAAAACTCTTTTTACCTGGTAAGGTCCAAGCTGTTTGTTTACATGTTTTTTTATTTTTTATTAAGGACCGATATCCCTTTGGGACAGAGGACCCTATTACATTTTTAAGGTTTTATTATTATTATTATTCTTTATTATTATACCGCCGCCACTTTGAGCTGTAATTTGACCCCCTTAACATGCTTTAAAACTCACCAAATGTGACACACACATCAGGACTGGCTGGCGAAAATTGCGATCTAATAAAAAAAACAAAAACCCCAAAACTCAAAATTACGTTCTAGCACCTTTTAGGAAGAAAACACAGACAAAACTGTCTCTAACGTCCAGGAGGAATGTCGTAGAAACATGAAACAAAAACTTCTATGTAGGTCTCAGTTAGACGTATATTTCATACACTGACACCACCCGGCTAAAATCAACAGGGAGTTTGCAATTACACCTTTAATACAAAAGTTGGCTAAAAAATGTTGCTTTTTTTTTCCGAAACATTAGCTCCTCTGAGGCTGTTTGTCGTTTCGCCTTCAAATAAACACAGAAGAGAGATTGAACCCTTCTGATTAAAAGTTGATGAAAGAGTTTAAATTACTACCCCGGTTTGGATTTTATGAGCCCGCAAAGAACCATTATGCTGCTGGTGTTGTCACAAAATGGTGGCTTCCTGCTCAGACAAAACTGTAGGACTGTCCTACACATGAAACATGAAACAAAAACCTTACTGTAGGTCTCACTGAGACCTATATTTCATACACTGACCGCCCCCAACTAAAATCAACAGGAAGTTTGCTATTCCCACTTCAATACAACTGCATTACATTCACAATGCATTAGAGTCTCAAAATGGCGGCACCAAGGCGTCCTTATAAAATGCCCAAGCCACTTTGCAACTGTTATTACTATGAAACTGATGTATACAACACGTGTATACAATTTTTTCTCTGTGTAATAATCCATCCATCCATCTTCTACCACGTTCCCGTCGATTCCTGCTTGCAGCTTTATTTTCGCTTTGCTATTTGGGCTTATTGGACCCCAGTTAGAATAAAAACTAAGAACCATCTTTTAATATGATGTACTTAGTCCAGGGGTCGGCGACCCAAAATGTTGAAAGAGCCATATTGGACCAAGAATACAAAAACAAATCCGTCTGGAGCCGCAAAAAATCAAAAGCCATATTTCATACAGATAGTGTGTCATGTGACATAAATTGAATTATGAGGACTTAAAAGAATTAAATGAGCACAAATATAGCTACAAATGAGGCATAATGATGCAATATGTACATACAGCTAGCCTAAATAGCATGTTAGCATCAGTTAGCTTGCAGTCATGCAGTGACCAAATATGTCTGATTAGCACTCCACACAAGTTAATAACATCAACAAACCTCACCTTTGTGCATTCACGCACAACGTTAAAAGTTTGGTGGACAAAATGAGACAGAAAAAGAAGTGGCATAAAACACGTCTTAAAAAGTCGGAGAAAGTTATACATGTAAACAAACTAAGGTGAGTTCAAGGACATCCTAAATTTGTAGGACAAAACGGCACTGGCCATAGTGAATCTAACATAAAAGTGAGAGTCCAGTCCATAGTGGATCTAACATAATAGTCAGAGTCCAGTCCATAGTGGATCAAACATAATAGTGAGAGTTCAGTCCATAGTGGATCTAACATAATAGTGAGAGTCCAGTCCATAGTGGATCTAAAATAAAAGTGTGAGAGTCCAGTCCATAGTGGATCTAACATAATAGTGAAAGTCCAGTCCATAGTGGATCTAAAATAAAAGTGTGAGAGTCCAGTCCATAGTGGATCTAACATAATAGTGAGAGTCCAGTCCATAGGGGATCTAACATAATAGTGTGAGTCCTGTCCATAGTGGATCTAACATAATAGTGAGAGTCCAGTCCATAGTGGATCTAACATAATAGTGAGAGTCCAGTCCATAGTGGATCTAACATAATAGTGTGAGAGTCCAGTCTATAGTGGATCTAACATAATAGTGAGAGTCCAGTCCATAGTGCATCTAATATAATAGTGAGAGTTCAGTCCATAGTGGATCTAACATAATAGTGTGAGAGTCCAGTCCATAGTGGATCTAACATAATAGTGAGAGTCCAGTCCATAGTGGATCTAACATAATAGTGAGAGTCCAGTCCATAGTGGGGCCAGCAGTAGACCATCTTAAGCGGAGACAGGTCAGCAGTTCAGAGATGTCCCCAATCCATGCACAGGCGACTGGTCCACCCCAGGTTCCGTGACTCTGGACAGCCAGCACTCCATCCATGGCCACCGGACCTGTGCCCTTTCTTCCACAAAGGAGAGGGGGGAAGAGCAGAAAAGAAACGGCAGATCAACTGGTCTAAAAGGGGGGTGTATTTAACTTAGAGTATACAAATGAGTTTTAAGATGGGACTTAAATGTTTCTCCAGTTGCATGCCTGGTTATGCTTTAAAGTCACGTCCAACGACTTTTTACCGTCAACTGAGTTCGGTTTTTTAAAGATTTCCGCTGCTGGGTGTGTGACTTGGTTCGAGAAAGGTTGACAAACACTCTCCTATTGTACGACTGCAATGGACATCCGTGTGCTCCTTGAAGCTCAAGTTGGAGCGTGGACGTGTCAGAACCGCGGCGTGGAAGCGTCACCTGCACGGCGGCGGCGTCCTCTGAATGTCTTGTTGTGCGGCCATAATGCGCCCCTGTAGTCCGCCTCATAAGTATTCACGCTCCACTTTTAAGTGCCGCCTCGCTTCCTCCTCCGACGCCTTTCACGCTGGTCAGTCCGTGGCAGAAAGAAGAATGTCCTTCAATGTTGTGGACTGTTTCATAACGGCTTTTTGTTCTACGCCTGTGAGTCAAACACTGCTCAGCATTGCAATTATTGTCTTTTTTCGTAAAAGACCATGACTTCATTATACGCAATTTCTGAGACAATCGATCAATCGAGCCATTTTCATGAGATAGTATGTGATCGCCATTAAGGCCTTTTAATGCCGATCACAAATACCGACCCCCTCCGGCTGACACTAGAGATGTCCGATAATGGCTTTTTTGCCGATATTGTCCAACTCTTAATTACCGATTCCGATATCAACCGCACCTTTACTGGCTTCCTGTGCACTTAAAGGCCTACTGAAATGAGATGTTCCTTTTTAAACGGGGATAGCAGGTCCGTTCTATGTGTCGTACTTGATCATTTCGCGATATTGCCGTATTTTTAGTAGAGAACATCGACGATAAAGTTGGCAACTTTTGGTCGCTAATAAAAAAAGCCTTGCCTTTACCGGATGTGCGCGTGATGTCACAGGTTGTGGAGCTCCTCACATCCTCACATTGTTTACAATGTGAGCCTCCAGCAGCAAGAGCTATTCGGACCGAGAAAGCGACAATTTCCCCATTAATTTGAGCGGGGATGAAAGATTCGTGGATGAGGAAATTTAGAGTGATGGACTAGAACAGGGGTAGGGAGCCTATAGCTCGCGAGCCAGATGTGGCTCTTTTGATGACTGCATCTGGCTCTCGGATAAATCTGAGCTGACATTGCCTAACACGGGGGTAGGGAACCTATGGCTCGGGAGCCAGATGTGGCTCTTTTGGTGACTGCATCCGGCTCTCGGGTAAATTTGAGCTGACTCTGCTTAACACGATAAATAATGAATAATTCCACTTGTAATCAGTGTTAAAAATGATGTTGAAAATATAAAACATCCTCGTGCATTTTTAATCCATCCATCCGTTTTCTACCGCACCTGTTCAAGAAGTTGCGTTGATGGTAAGAAGTTATTTATTTATTATTGGTTAGTGTGGGGCTTGCCATCCTGGGGGTTCTTCAGACCACCAAGAACTGACATGCGAGCCTGTTTCAGGGTTACAATATTGTTTAATTTTTCAATTAATTCTCTCAGTTGCTTTACAGCAATTGACCATTAATTTGAGCGAGGATGAAAGGTTCATGGATGAGGAAATTTAGAGTGATGGACTAGAACAGGGGTAGGGAACCTATGGCTCGCGAGCCATATGTTGCTCTTTTGATGACTGCATCTGGCTCGGATAAATCTGAGCTGACGTTGCCTAACACAGGGGTAGGGAACCTATGGCTCGGGAGCCGGATGTGGCTCTTTTGATGACTGCATCCGGCTCTCGGGTAAATTTGAGCTGACTCTGCTTAACACAATAAATAATGAATAATACCACTTGTAATCAGTGTTAAAAATGATGTTCAAAATATAAAAAATCCTCGTGCATTTTTAATCCATCCATCCGTTTTCTACCGCACCTGTTCAAGAAGTTGCGTTGATGGTAAGAAGTTATTTATTTATTATTGGTTAGTGTGGGGCTTGCCCTCCTGGGGGTTCTTCAGACCACCAAGAACTGACATGCGAGCCTGTTTCAGGGTTACAATATTGTTTCATTTTTCAATTAATTCTCTCAGTTGCTTTACAGCAATTGACCATTAATTTGAGCGAGGATGAAAGGTTCGTGGATGAGGAAATTTAGAGTGATGGACTAGAACAGGGGTAGGGATCCTATGGCTCGCGAGCCAGATGTGGCTCTTTTGATGACTGCATCTGGCTCTCGGATAAATCTGAGCTGACATTGCCTAACACAGGGGTAGGGAACCTATGGCTCGGGAGCCAGATGTGGCTCTTTTGATGACTGCATCCGGCTCTCAGGTAAATTTGAGCTGACTCTGCTTAACACGATAAATAATGAATAATACCACTTGTAATCAGTGTTAAAAATGATGTTCAAAATATAAAAAATCCTCGTGCATTTTTAATCCATCCATCCGTTTTCTACCGCACCTGTTCAAAAAGTTGCGTTGATGGTAAGAAGTTATTTATTTATTATTGGTTAGTGTGGGGCTTGCCCTCCTGGGGGTTCTTCAGACCACCAAGAACTGACATGCGAGCCTGTTTCAGGGTTACAATATTGTTTCATTTTTCAATTAATTCTCTCAGTTGCTTTACAGCAATTGACCATTAATTTGAGCGAGGATGAAAGGTTCGTGGATGAGGAAATTTAGAGTGATGGACTAGAACAGGGGTAGGGAACCTATAGCTCGCGAGCCAGATGTGGCTCTTTTGATGACTGCACCTGGCTCTCGGATAAATCTGAGCTGACATTGCCTAACACAGGGGTAGGGAACCTATGGCTCGGGAGCCAGATGTGGCTCTTTTGATGACTGCATCCGGCTCTCAGGTAAATTTGAGCTGACTCTGCTTAACACGATAAATAATGAATAATTCCACTTGTAATCAGTGTTAAAAATGATGTTCAAAATATAAAACATCCTTGTGCATTTTTAATCCATCCATCCGTTTCCTACCGCACCTGTTCAAGAAGTTGCGTTGATGGTAAGAAGTTATTTATTTATTATTGGTTAGTGTGGGGCTTGCCCTCCTGGGGGTTCTTCAGACCACCAAGAACTGACATGAGAGACTGTTTCAGGGTTACAATATTGTTTCATTTTTCAATTAATTCTCTCAGTTGCTTTCCAGCTATTGTCTTTTTCTCTTTCGTTCTGGCTCTGGCTCCAGCACCAACCCCGTCGCTCCTCCTGGCTGCTGCTTATAACATAGCGACAGGTGATTAGGTAACGAGGTCCAAGTGGGTCGTCTACGCACCTGTCGCTGATTTCGAGGCCGGTTCTGGCAACACCCTGCTTCGCTGCAGGCCCGCAGGCCACGCCCCCTCCACAGTTAGGTTCAGAATACCAATGTTATTACAAAGAATAGGAGACTTATTATACTCTAGAAATGTTGTTTTTTTCCTAAAAATGCACACGTTTAGTTGTGTTCAGTGTTAAAAAATATACCATATGGCTCTTAGGGAAATACATTTTAAGATATTTGGCTTCTTGGCTTTCTCAGCCAAAAAGGTTCCCGACCCCTGGACTAGAAGAAGAAAAAAAAGGCGATTGCATTGGGAGCAAGTCAGATGTTTTTAGACACATTTACTAGGATAATTCTGGGAAATCCCTTATCTTTCTATTGTGTTGCTAGTGTTTTAGTGAGTTAAATAGTACCTGATAGTCGGAGGGGTGTGTCCACGGGTGTCTTGACGCCAGTCTCTCACGAAGCTGCGGCACGACAGAAGCTCCGCTGATCTCCGGTAAAAGGCGACTTATTTCCACAATTTTCTCACCGAAAACGGCTGGTCGACATTCGGTCGGGATCCATGTTCGCTGATCCATAGTAAAGTTTCACCTCTGGGAATTTTAAACAAGGAAACACCGTGTGTTTGTGTGGCTAAAGGCTAAAAAGCTTCCCACTTCCATCTTTCTACTTTAACTTCTCCATTATTAATTGAACAAATTGCAAAAGATTCAGCAACACAGATGTCCAGAATACTGTGTAATTTTGCGATGAAAAGAGACGACTATTAGCCGTAACTGGTGCTGAGATTGTATGTTCCCTCCAACCAGAGACGTCAAGCGCACGCGTCATCATGCGCGTCATTTAAAATTGTAATTTAGTAAACTAAAAAGGCCGTATTGGCATGTGTTGCAATGTTAATATTTCATCATTGATATATAAACTATCAGACTGCGTGGTCGCTAGTAGTGGCTTTCAGTAGGTCTTTAAGAAGTGACTTTAAGGTTTTACTACTTACCTCTAAAATACTACACGGTCTAGCTCCATCCTATCTTGCCAATTGTACCATATGTCCCGGCAAGAAATCTGCTTTTAAAGAACTCCGGCTTATTAGTGATTCCCAGAGCCCAAAAAAAGTCTGCGGGCTATAAAGCATTTTCTATTGGGGCTCCAGTACTCTGGAATGTTCTAGCACTAACAGTTAGAGATGCTACCTCAGTAGAAGCATTTAAGTCCCATCTTAAAACTCATTTGTATACTCTAGCCTTTAAATAGACCCCATTTTTAGACCAGTTGATCAGCCCTCTGTTTTCTGTTCTGTCCCCCTCTCCTGCGTGGAGAGGGGGGGTCACCGTTTCGGTGAGCACAAATGAAGCGCTAGCTGTCCAAAGTTGGGACCCATAGTGGACCACTCATCTGTGCATCAGTTGGAGACGTCTCTGCACTGCTGACCCGTCTCCACTCGGGATGGTCTCCTGCTGGCCCCACTATGGACTGGACTCTCACTATTATGTTAGATCCACTAAGGACTGGACTCACACTATTATGTTAGATCTACTATGGACTGGACTCTCACTATTATGTTAGATCCACTATGGACTGGACTCTCACTATTATGTTAGATCCACTATGGACTGGAGTCTCACTATTATGTTAGATCCACTATGGACTGGACTCTCACACTATTATGTTAGATCGACTATGGACTGGACTCTCCCACTATTATGTTAGATCCACTATGGACTGGACTCTCACACTATTATGTTAAATCCACTATGGACTGGACTCATTATGTTAGATCCACTATGGACTGGACTTTCACTATTATGTTAGAACCACTATGGACTGGACTCTCACTATTTTGTTTGATCCACTATGGACTGGACTCTCACTATTATGTTAGATCCACTAAGGACAGGACTCTCACACTATTATTTTAAATCCACTATGGACTGGACTCTCACTATTATGTTAGATCCACTATGGACTGGACTCTCACTATTATGTTAAATCCACTATGGGCTGGACTTTCACTATTATGTTAAATCCACTATAGACTGGACTCTCACTGTTATGTTAAATCCACTATGGACTGGACTCTCACTGTTATGTTAAATCCACTATAGACTGGACTCTCACTGTTATGTTAAATCCACTATGGACTGGACTCTCACTATTATGTTATATCCACTAAGGACTGGACTCTCACACTATTATTTTAAATCCACTATGGACTGGACTCTCACTATTATGTTAGATCCACTATGGACTGGACTCTCACTATTATGTTGGATCGACTATGGACTGGACTCTCACTATTATGTTAAATCCACTATAGACTGGACTCTCACTATTATGTTAAATCCACTATGGGCTGGACTCTCACTGTTATGTTAAATCCACTATGGACTGGACTCTCACTATTTTGTTTGATCCACTATGGACTGGCCTCTGGACATAGTGGATCCAACATAATAGTGAGAGTCCAGTCCATAGTGGATCTAACATAATAGTGTGAGAGTCGAGTCCGTATATATATATATATATATATATATATATATATATATATATATATATATATATATATATATATATATATATATATATGTATGTACATGTATGTGTGTGTGTGTGTGTGTGTGTGTGTGTGTGTGTGTGTGTGTGTGTGTGATCAGCATTAAAAGGTCATAATAAGCAATGGCAATCACCTTCTTTGTCTGATACAGATGCCGATCAGTGGCTGATTGACCAGCACATCCCTAAAACCTTTAATTGTCAGCATTTTAGCATTTCTTAACATTTACTGCAATGCCAAATAGTCCATTATAGCACCACGGTGTCTCGATATAGTCACTAGCGTCCAATCAGCTTGCATGGAAGTCTCCTTCAATAAAAGTGTTGGCATGTTCCAACGGCAGGTTTGCTTTAGAGCGCCGACACGGAACAAGTGATGCCTTCATCCAGCCGCCGCCACCTAAAAGGCCGTGAGGAAGCAGGTGCCAGCTTCGTCTGCCCCCGGGGGGTCCTTGTCTTTGTTGTGTTTTATCCACACACACACACACACACACACACACGCACACACACTCTGTGGTGGCCTTCACTTCCTGCCAAGCGGACATGCCCATTAATGGCCACTCAGTAGCAGGTGTCAGATGGCCAGGCCTCGACACTAGGACTAGTCTCTTCCTTTCCTCAAGTCCCGTCAGCCTTGTGCGTCCCTTCTTTAGGTTTTTAGCGATCAATAAACCTCAACACTTTTGCTTCATTGTGACCCTGAGTCATACTCGGACGAACCTCTCTATTTGTAACCTCGTGCCACGTATGCCTACGTGTGCCAACCATGTCTCAACGCTTCATTCATTCGTTCATTTTGCATGCTTTGAAGCCTCTGGAGGCCACCAGCCTAGTGGTTAGAGTGTCCGCCCTGAGATGGGTAGGTTGTGAGTTCAAAGCCCGGCCGAGTCTTACCAAAGACTATAAAAAACGGACCCGTTACCTAATTGGCACTCAGCATCAACGGTTGGAATTGGGGGTTGAATCACCAAAAATGATCAATCAATCAATCAATCAATGTTAACTTATATAGCCCTAAATCACTAGTGTCTCAAAGGGCTGCACAAACCACTACGACATCCTCGGTAGGCCCACATAAGGGCAAGGAAAACTCACACCCGCTGGGACGTCGGTGACAATGATGACTATGAGAACCTTGGAGAGGAGGAAAGCAATGGATGTCGAGCGGGTCTAACATGATACTGTGAAAGTTCAATCCATAATGGATCCAACACAGTCGCGAGAGTCCAGTCCAAAGCGGATCCAACACAGCAGCGAGAGTCCCGTTGACTGGAAATCACTGAGAGTGGACCCATTTTTTCAATCAATCAATTCTTTCACAAATGTTTGCAGAAACAGTCTCCAAGCCGTAGTGCTTGATTTGATACACCGGGCCAAGTGGTTAGGACATCTGATTCTAATCATTTACAATACTTTTTGGCAATATAGTGTTTATCAAATATCGAATTTAAGTACAAATATATCAAGATATACTTTTTTGCCCATATGGCCCAACATTAAATAATATTACACGCAATTTTATCAATCAATCAGTCAATCAAAGTGTATTTATATAGCCCTAAATCATAACTTGCACACGCTGTTTAGCCCTTAGTATTAGGGTCTTAGTAAATCAATCAATCAATCAATCAATGTTTACTTATATAGCCCTAAATCACTAGTGTCTCAAAGGACTGCACAAACCACTACGACAACCTCGGTAGGCCCACATAAGGGCAAGGAAAACTCAGGCTAGAGTATACAAATGAGTTTTAAGGTGAGACTTAAATGCTTCTACTGAGATGGCATCTCAAACTTTTACCGGGAGGGCATTCCAGAGTACTGGAGCCCGAACGGAAAACGCTCTATAGCCCGCAGACTTTTTTTGGGCTTTGGGAATCACTAATAAGCCGGAGTCCTTTGAACGCAGATTTCTTGCCGGGACATATGGTACAATACAATCGGCAAGATAGGATGGAGCTAGACCGTGTAGTATTTTATACGTAAGTAGTAAAACCTTAAAGTCACATCTTAAGTGCACAGGAAGCCAGTGCAGGTGAGCCAGTATAGGTATATATGTATGTATATATGTATATAAAGGTATATACAGTACAGGCGTAATGTGATCAAACTTTCTTGTTCTTGTCAAAAGTCTAGCAGCCGCATTTTGTACCAACTGTAATCTTTTAATGCTAGACATGATTCCTGAGCGCGGCGTCCACTGCTGCTCACTGCTCCCCTCACCTGCCAGGGGGTGATCAAGGGTGATGGGTCAAATGCAGAGAATAATTGTGCCACACCTAGTTTGTGTGTGACAATCATTGGTACTTTAAAGGCCTACTAAAATGAGATTTTTCTTATTTAAACGGGTATAGCAGGTGCATTCTATGTGTCATACTTGATCATTTTGCGATATTGCCATATTTTTGCTGAAAGGATTTGGTAGAGAACATCGACAATAAAGTTTGCAACTTTCGGTGCCAAGAGAAAAGCCCTGCCTCCACCGGAAGTCCCAGACGATGACATCACATGTTGATGGCTCGTCACATATTCACATTGTTTTTAATGGGAGCTTCCAACAAAAAGTGCTATTCGGACCGAGAAAACGACAATTTCCTCATTAATTTGAGCGAGGATGAAAGATTCGTGTTTGACGATATTGATAGCGACGGACTAGAAAAAATTGAAAAAAAATAAGTTGGACACATTTACTAGGATAATTCTGGGAAATCCCTTATCTTTCTACTGTGTTGCTAGTGTTTTAGTGAGTTAAATAGTACCTGATAGTCAGAAGGGGGTCTTCACGGGTGTGTTGACGCCAATGTCTCAGGGGAGTCGACGGCAGCTGTATGGGTGGCACAAGCTCAGCTGATCTCCGGTAAGAAGCGACTTTTTACCACAATTTTCTCACCAAAACCTGCTGATCAGGATCCATGTTCGCTTGACTGGTCTGATCCATAGTAAAGTTTCACCTCCGGGAATTTTAAACAAGGAATCAGCGTGTGTTTGTGTGGCTAAAGGCTAAAGCTTCCCAACTCCATCTTTCTACTGTGACTTCTCCATTATTAATTCAACAAATTGCAAAAGATTCAGCAATACAGATGTCCAAAATACTGTGTAATTATGCCGTTAAAGCAGACGACTTTTAGCTGTGTGTGTGTGTGCAGCGCTCATATTCCTAACAGCCCGTGACGTCAAGCGTACACGTCATCATTCCGCGACGTTTTCAAGAAGAAACTCCTGGGAAATTTAAAATTGCAATTTAGTAAACTAAAAAGGCCGTATTGGCATGTGTTGCAATGTTAATATTTCATCATTGATATATAAACTATCAGACTGCGTGGTCAGTAGTAGTGGCTTTCAGTAGGTCTTTGACTTATACACAAACCCCGGTTCAATATGAGTTGGGAAATTGTGTTAGATGTAAATATAAACGGAATACAATGATTTGCAAATCCTTTTCAACCCATATTCGGTTGAATATGCTACAAGCACATTATATTTGATGTTCAAAATCATAAAGTTTTTTTTTTTTTTTGCAAATAATAATTGACTTAGAATTTCATGGCTGCAACACGTGCCAAAGTAGTTGGGAAAGGGCATGTTCACCACTGAGTTACATCACCTTTTATTTTAACAACACTCAATAAACGTTTGGGAACGGAGGAAACTAATTGTTGAAGCTTTGAAAGTGGAATTCTTTCCCATTCTTGTTTTATGTAGAGCTTCAGTCGTTCAACAGTCCGGGGTCTCCGCTGTCGTATTTTACGCTTCATAATGCGTCACACATTTTTGATAGGAGACAGGTCTGGACTGCAGGCGGACCAGGAAAATACCCGCACTCTTTTTTTATAGATTCACGCTGTTGTAACACGTGCTGAATGTGGCTAGGCATTGTCTTGCTGAAATAAGCAGGGGCGTCCATGATAAAGACGGCGCTTAGATGGCTGCATATGTTGCTCCAAAACCTGTATGTACCTTTCAGCATTAATGGTGCCTTCACAGATGTGTAAGTTACCCATGCCTTGGGCACTAATGCACCCCCATACCATCACAGATGCTGGCTTTTGAACTTTGCGTCGATAACAGTCTGGATGGTTCGCTTCCCCTTTGGTCCGGATGACACGATGTCGAATATTTCCAAAAACAATTTGAAATGTGGACTTTGCATCAGTTCATCTTACAGTAGATGATCTTGGGCCCAGAGAAGCCGGCGGCGTTTCTGGATGTTGTTGATAAATGACTTTTGCTGTGCATAGTAGATCTTTAACTTGCACTTACAGATGTAGCGACGAACTGTATTTAGTGACTGTGGTTTTTTTTAAGTGTTTCTGAGCCCATGTGGTGATATCCTTTAAAGATTGATGTCGGTTTTTGATACAGTGCCGTATGAAAGATCGAAGCTCACGGTCATTCAAGGTTGGTTTCCGGCCATGCCGCTTACATGGAGTGATTTTTCCAGATTCTCTGAACCTTTTGATGATATTATGGAGTGTAGATGTTGAAATCCCTAAATTTCTTGCAATTGCACTTTGAGAAACGTTGTTCTTAAACTGTTTGACTATTGGCTCATGCAGTTGTGGACAAAGGGGTGTACCTCGCCCCATCCTTTCTTGTGAAAGACTGAGCATTTTTTGGGGAAGCTGTTTTTATACCCAATCATGGCACCCACCTGTTCCCAATTAGCCTGCACACCTGTGGGATGTTCCAAATAAGTGTTTGATGAGCATTCCTCAACTTTATCAGTATTTATTGCCACCTTTCCCAACTTTTCTGTCACGTTTTGCTGGCATCAAATTCTAATGTTGATGATTATTTGCAACAACAAAAAAATGTTTATGAGTTTGAACATCAAATATGTTGTCTTTGTAGCATATTCAACTGAATATGGGTTGAAAAGGATTTGCAAATCATTGTATTCCGTTTATATTTACATCTAACACAATTTCCCAACTCATATGGAAACGGGGTTTGTAAAAAAAATAAAAAAGATTAAAACTGGAAAGAGATGGGGAAATATTTGTTTGTTTGTTTTACTATGTTTTTTGAGGACAACCATGACACACACCTTCCCAATTGTTAGAACTACCACAGTGAGTATGCTTCACTGATGACACTATCGTTTTGTCCTATTAATTTCGGCGGTTCTTGAACTCACCTTATTGTGGACTGTGATGCAACAGTGTGTTTACATGTCAAATCTTCCACTCCTTTGTTTCATTTTGTCCACCAAACGTTTTATACTGTGCGTGAATGCACAAAAGGTGCACTTTGTTGACGTTATTGACTTGTTGGGCTGCTAATCAGGCAAATTTGGTCAGTGCATGACCGCAAGCTAATCAATGCTAACATGCTATTTAGGCTATCATTATGCCTCGTTTGTAGGTATATTTGAGCTCACTTAATATCCTCACACAGTACATATATATACATATATATATATTTTTTATTTTATTTTATTTTATTTTTTTTCAGGTGCAAAGTAGGGACCAAGTGAGGGAAAGTAACGATCCCTCAGTGATTTAGTGAGCTTATAACGGCCAAAGGATACCTTGAAAAGACTCAGGTGTGCAAGCATCCCTCCGCCTGTTAGATGCGTGCCTCAAACGGGGAAAAACAATGAGATTCAGACATCTTTACGGCTATATAATTGATGAAGGGCTGCCGCAAGTAGGACAAGAACACCGTGCTCGACATACTTTTTTTTTTTTTTTCTTGCAGCGACTCCCGCGTTTGGCGTCCGACGGGACGAGCCGGTACCTGACAGCGGGTGACGTGTCCCAAGTTGAGCAGTGTACCTGCAGCTTGCACCACACTCGGCTGTCAAACCACGCTTATATCCCCGGAAGAGGCAACTAAAATGGGGTTAGAATGAGTAACACGGCTTCAATAGGAGCAGAGCTTATGTAACAAACAAGGAATGACTCACTTCTGTTATTATTGTGAGAAATGTCCTCTTTTTGGACAATATTGAAGCTTTCTTGTATTATACTAGAGCAGGGGTGCCCACACTTTTTCTGCAGGCGAGCTACTTTTCAATTGACCAACTCGAGGGGATCTACCTCATTTATATATATCATTTATATTTATTTATTTATGAAAGAGACATTTTTGTAAACAAGTTTAATGTGTTTAATGATAACACAAGCATGTGTAACACATATAGATGTCTTTCTTTCACGAAGACAAGAATATAAGTTGGTGTATTACCTGATTCTGATGACTTGCATTGATTGGAATCAGACAGTAATGATAACGCCCACATTTTCAAATGGAGGAGAAAAAAAGTTGTCCTTTCTGTACAATACCACATGAAAGTGGTTGGTTTTTGGCATCTAATTCATCCAGCTTCCATGCACTTTACAAGAAAAACATCGGCGGCAAATTCCGTAGCTTGCTTGATTGACATTCACGGCACCCGAGGGTCTTGTGAGATGACGCTGGCTGCTGCCAGTTAATTTTTATGAAAAAATGACAGAGAGGAAGGCGAGAAACACTTTTTATTTCAACAGACTTTCGCGCCGTCCCTTCCGTCAAAACTCTAAAGGCCGACTGCACATTTCCTATCTTCACAATAAAAGCCCTGCTTCATGCTGCCTGCGCTAACAAAATAAGAGTCTCGGAAAGCTGGCGTGCACAAGTGATGTGCACGCCAGCTTTCTGAGGGATCGCTTGTGCACGCCAGTTTTCCGAGACTCTGTATTTAGTTAGCGCAGGCAGCATGAAGCAGGGCTTTTATTGTGAAGATAGGAAATGTGCAGTCGGCCTTTAGAGTTTTGACGGAAGGTACGGCGCGAGAGTCTGTTGAAATAAAAAGTGTTTCTCGCCTTCCTCTCGGTCATATTTTCATAATAATGATCTTGCAGCAGCCAGCGTCATCTCACAAGACCCTCTGGTACCGTGAATGTCATTTAAGTGACGTCTTGGTGAAGATTGATGATCACTAATTTTTAGGTCTATTTTTTTTAAAAGCCTGGCTGGAGATCAACTGACACACCCCCCGCGGTCGACTGGTAGCTCGCGATCGACGTAATGGGCACCCCTGTACTAGAGTCAGCAACCCACGGCTCTTTAGTGCCGCCCTAGTGGCTCCCTGGAGCATGTTTTAAAAAATGATTGAAGATATATTTTTAATATTATCCATCCATCCATTTTCTTCCGCTTTTCGAAATCGGGTCGCGGGGGCAGCAGCCTAAGCAGGGAAGCCCAGACTTCCCTCTCCCCAGCCACTTCGTCCAGCTCTTCCCGGGGGATCCCGAGGCGTTCCCAGGCCAGCCGGGAGTCTTCCCAACATGTCCTGGGTCTTCCCCGTGGCTTCCTACCGGTTGGACGTGCCCTAAAAAAAAAAAAATTCTATTACAATATATTTTTAGTATTAAATATATTATATGTTGACCATCACGTTTCCATCACGATTCCATCTCACCACAGCCTAGGGGGGCTATAGACTACAGACTGTGGTGAAGTAGGCCGGCTTCGTTGCATGAAGAAGCGTACAATTTTTGGTTGTGTTTTCTCCTCCGTATGCTGAGTGGCAATATACGATATACAGTATACCTTGATATTTTTGTTACGTAAAGTAAAAACAAAACACAAAACAGTCCTGGCATATCAAATACAATTTAAATAAAAATGATATGTCTTTTTTTCTATTTGCAATTTTCTGTAGTAAATATCACATTTTTTCCACAGGCTACGAATACATTTGAAAATGAAATAACAATAATGAATGAACCAAACATTCAAGCCTTGAAGTAGCAAGAGAAAATGCATGAATAAAACGTTATTTATTGGTCGGTTTGCTGGAAGTTTCCCGGAAGAGTTAGTGCTGCAAGGGATTCTGGGTATTTGTTCTGTTGTGTTACGGTGCGGATGTTCACCCGTAATGTGTGTGTCATTCTTGTTTGGTGTGGGTTCACAGTGTGGCGCATATTTGTAACAGTGCTAAAGTTGTTTATACGGCCACCCTCAGTGTGACCTGTATGGCTGTTGACCAAGTATGCGTTGCATTCACTTGTGCGTGTGTGTGTGCGTGTGTGTGTGTGTGTGTGTGTGTGTGTGTGTGTGTAAAAGCCACAAGTATTATGTGACACGCTGTTAGTATGGAGGAAAAGCGGACGTGACGACAGGTTGTAGAGAACGCTAAAGGCAGTGCCTTAAATGCACGCCCCCAATATAGTTGTACAGGTGGAAATCGAGAGAAATTTGGGAGAATGGTTGCCCCAGGAGATTTTCGGGAGGGACACTGAACTTCGGGAGTCTACTGGGAATATTAGGAGGGTTGGCAAGTATAACTATTAGCAGTGAATGCGGTGTTACAGCGGCTCCGACGTGGTGAAGTAGGCCGGCTTCGTTGCATGAAGAAGCGTACAATTTTTGGTTGTGTTTTCTGCTCCGTATGCTGAGTGGCAATATACGATATACAGTATATCTCGATATTTTTGTTACGTAAAGTAAAAACAAAACACAAAACAGTCCTAGTTACCTGAGTTACTAAGAATGTCATTGTGACAGAAATCTCAGGCCGTCGTGCGGGTTCCAAGGACCGTCAAGGAAGGACATAGCGGCGGCACATTTAGACTTCTTTATTTTTCAATAATAACTGCTTTTCAGCTGCTCCGTCCGCCGCTCGCTCTTCCATTTGCCTTTATACTTCGGGCTTCGTCGCTTCTCTCACGCTCTTAGTCCCTCACGCTCAGCCTCAGCTTCCCTCTGGCTTCTTTTTGTCCCTCCTCCTCTCTCTCTGACGTTCACGGCTGTCGCCCTTTTATACAGTGCGACAGGAGCTTAGCAGCTTCCATGAAATGCTAAGTAATTCACAAACAAGGATGGGGTGATGGGTCACCACTTTGTAAGCAAATTGTCGAACAGTTTTAGAACAACATTTCTCAACGAGCTATTGAAAGGAATTTAGGGATTTTACCATCTACGGTCCGTAAAATCATCAAAAGGTTCAGAGAATATTGAGAAATCACTGCACGTAAGCGATGATTTTACGGACGAATTCTTCTGTGGCCCGGTGGTTGGGGACCACTGTTGTAGAGGACGCTAAAGCACGCCCCCAATATTGTCGTCCGGGTAGAAATGGGGAGAAATTCGGGAGAATGTTTATCCGCCGGGAGATTTTCGGGAGGGGCACTGAAATTTGGGAGTCCGGGAAAAACGGGAGGGCTGGCAAGTATGAGTTTTAGTGGTGAATGCGCCGCTGTATAAAACCGGCGGACCAGCTCTAATGTTAATTTCATACTGCCTCAAGGGCCAAATTAAATTACACGGCGGGCCAAATTTGGCCCGAGGGCCAGAGTTTGACACCCATGCTGTATTCCATGGTTACTCTGCCGAGCTTTAGACTCAACAACACATCATTTGCAGACTATAATTAATTACTGGTTTGCAAAAAGATATGTTCAACCCATCCATCCATCATCTTCCGCTTATCCGAGGTCGGGTCGCGGGCGCAACAGCCTAAGCAGGGAAACCCAGACTTCCCTCTCCCCAGCCACTTCGTCTTGCTCTTCCCGGGGGATCCCGAGGCGTTCCCAGGCCAGCCGGGAGACATAGTCTTCCCAACATGTCCTGGGTCTTCTCCGTGGCCTCCTACCGGTTGGACGTGCCCTAAACACCTCCCTAGGGAGGCGTTCGGGTGGCATCCTGACCAGATGCCCGAACCACCTCATCTGGCTCCTCTCGATGTGAAGGAGCAGCGGCTTTACTTTGATTTCCTCGCGGATGGCAGAGCTTCTCACCCTATCTCTAAGGGAGAGACCCGCCACCCGGCGGAGGAAACTCATTTCGGCCGCTTGTACCCGTGATCTTATCCTTTCGGTCATGACCCAAAGCTCATGATCATAGGTGAGGATGGGAACGTAGATCGACCGGTAAATTGAGAGCTTTGCCTTCCGGCTCAGCTCCTTCTTCACCACAACGGATCGGTACAACGTCCGATCCGTTCAACCCAATGATGTGAAATGACTAGGGATGCACCGATTAATCGGTAACCGAATATATTCGGCCGAATATTGCAAAAAAAAAGCCACATTCGGCCTTCGGTGGAATGAGTTAAAAACAAGGCCGAATAGTGGCGTGTGACGCAATTTTTTGACGCGGTGACGCAATCAACCAACGTGCAGTGACGCGGTGACGTTGGGATATGTTGTGTACCTGTATAAGTGTATGAGGTTACAAGCACACACTTATTGAGATTTAGTGGGGCCTCTGTTTACATTATTAGCCTGTTGTGTAGGCTACCTGTATAAGTGTAAGACAGGGGCGCTCACACTTTTTCTGCAGGCGAGCTACTTTTCAATTGACCAAGTCGAGGAGATCTACCTCATTCCTATTTATAGTTTATATTTATTTATTTATTAAAAAAGATACATTTTTGTTAACAAGTTAATGTGTACTATGGCTATGAGTTGTTGTTGGGTTTTTTTTTCCCTTGGCTTCAGTCTGCACCCCCACTCCAGGGCCCAGGCTAAGACCGATTTTTTTTTATTTTTTATTTTTTTATTTTTTTTTATTTTAATCTTCTATTATTTTCTCCCATACCCCCCCTGTTTACCTGTATGTCATCTTTTTTGTAAGGGGCGCTGGGGGCCGGCAGACCCGTCAGCGATCCTGTTCTGTCTCCCTGTAATGTTTGTCTGATCTTGAATGGGATTGTGCTGAAAATTGTAATTTTCCTGAAGGAACTCTCCTGACGGAATAAATAAAGTACTATCTAATCTAATCCATCTAATCTAATCTAATGGTGTTTAATGATAATACAAGCATATTTAACACACATAGATTCCTTTCTTTCATGAAGACAAGAATATAAGTTGGTGTATTACCTGATTCTGATGACTTGCATTGATTGGAATTAGACAGTGGTGCTGATAACGTCCGCATTTTCAAATGGAGGGAAAAAAAAGTCCTCCTTTCTGTCCAATACCACATGAAAGTGGTTGGATTTGGCATCTCATTTGTCCAACTTGCATACTCGTTTTTAAACACTTTGTTATGAGAGTAGCATATGTGTGTGGCCCTTTAATGTCTGGCAGCAGGTGAGTGTGCGGGTGGGCAAGCAAGTGAGAAAGTGGTCGCTGAGGGCGGGGGAGAAATACATTGGCATCAAACTCCGTAGCTTGCTAGCTTGTGCACGCTAGCTTTCTGAGACTCTTATTTTGTTTGCACAGGCAGGATGAAACAGGTCTTTTATGGTGAAGACAGGAACTGTGCAGTCGGTCTTTATAGAGTTTTGACAGTAGGTACGGAGTCTCTAGAAATAAAATGTGTTTCTCCGCGTCCGCCCTGTTAGTGATTTTTTTTCTTAAATATGAGCTCGCAGCAGCCAGCGTCATCTCACAAGATCCTCGGGTGCCGAGAATGTCAAACAACTGACGAAAGTGAAGTCTTGGTATGATTGATGATTGCTCATTTTTATGTCTATTTTTTAATGCCTGGCTTGAGATCGACTGACACACCCTCCGAGATCGACCAGTCGATCGCGATCGACGTAATGGGCACCCCTGGTGTATGAGGTTACGAGCACACACTTAATTGAGATTTGCTTAAGCCTTCTGTTTACATTATTAGCCTGTTGTGTAGGCTACCTGTATAAGTGTATGAGGTTACAAGCACACACTTAATTGAGATTTACTTGAGCCTTCTGTTTACATTATTAGCATATCTACTGTGGCTATCTAAGCAGACTTTTGCCAAAAGGACAATAATTAATTTGTTGTGGGTTTATCCACTTTAATGCACTTTATTTATTTTTTTTGGAATGCATGTTTTGTTTGAAGGCCTAATAGAAATGAAAAACTTTGTGCTTTTTTTTGAAAAGCAAAAGCTACTGGAATATTTAAAAAATGTCAATATTCAATAGAAAGTTACTTTATTTGAAAAACATGTCTAAATATTTATTCTAGGCTATTTATACAATATTAAAAAAATTGTGAAAAACTGCATTCATTATCCGTCCATTTTTTTACCGCTTTTTCCCTTTTTGGGGTGGCGGGGGATGCTGGAGCCAATCTCAGCTGCATTCGGGTGGAAGGCGGGGTACACCCTGGACAAGTCGCCACCTCACCGCAGGGCAGGTTGTAAACAGTTTAAAGAAAAGGTCGTAAAACAGTTGTAAGAAGAGGTGCCTGGAGCTTGGGCAGGTCTGGCTTTCTCTCCGCTTTGTAGATCTCAGGTTAAGACAAAACCTTCCTGTGGATTACAATACTTTCAAGAAACCGACACCCTCATGTCGCTCCCCACCCTACACGGTGGAGTTTTACAAGCCTTTTGGTTGGTAAGATCAAAGGGAACTCATTGAAACACAAAGTTTGGTGATAGCTTAGATACAATTATTCTGACACACCTACTCCTGGTTGCCAAACAAGATGCTTTTTATGCCAGCTGTGTCCGCTGGACATGATTCCTACACACCTGCCTGCTGCATCATATCCCTAATAAAGGGGTTTTTACTTGCACTTTGCATACTGGCGGCCAAACCAACAACACCCAACACCCAATAAGCACAGGGGTGGCGACTTGTCCAGGGTGTACCCCGCCTTCCGCCCGATTGTAGCTGAGATAGGCGCCAGCGCCCCCCGCGACCCCAAAAGGGAATAAGCGGTAGAAAATGGATGGATGGATGGATGCATTCATTATTCGGTATTCGGCCTTCGGCCAAGCGTTTATATTTTATTCGGCTACAAATTTTCATTTCGGTGCATCCCTAGAAATGACTTAATCTCCCACAGCACACCAGACCGTATCTCACAGTGGTGGAAAAACACTGATCCAAAAGACCCCGGTCTCCTGAATAAATGAGAAGAACATGCATCTCCGATAAAGATCAATAACGTGTCTTGTAATTAAAGCCATTGCTGTACAACTGCTCGGCGCTGCCATTTAATCACTGGTGCGAAAAATGATGCACATTCAAGTGCTTAACGCAGCCATTGACCCGCCGACTGAGCGGGACACTTAAACCAGTCATGCGTTTTACTGGCACCTGCCTTAACTACTGTATCTAATGAGTCTTTATTAGGGAGTGCACTGCAGAGCCCGGCTGTGGTCGAAGTGGACCGTTTAAACACCACTTGGTATGTCAGACTTAGCCCTGTCTTGGTTTAACTCTTATCTTACTGATAGGATGCAGTGTGTCTCCCATAACAATGTGACCTCGGACTACGTTAAGGTAACGTGTGGAGTTCCCCAGGGTTCGGTCCTTGGCCCTGCACTCTTCAGCATCTACATGCTGCCGCTAGATGACATCATACGCAAATACGGTATTAGCTTTCACTGTTATGCTGATGACACCCAACTCTACATGCCCCTAAAGCTGACCAACATGCCGGATTGTAGTCAGCTGGAGGCGTGTCTTAATGAAATTAAACAATGGATGTCCGCTAACTTTTTGCAACTCAACGCCCAAAAAACGGAAATGCTGATTATTGGTCCTGCTAGACACCGAACTCTATTTAATAATACAACTCTAACATTTGACAACCAAACAATTAAACAAGGCGACACGGTAAAGAATCTGGGTATTATCTTCCACCCAACTCTCTCCTTTGAGTCACACATTAAAAGCGTTACTAAAACGGCCTTCTTTCATCTCCGTAATATCGCTAAAATTCGCTCCATTCTGTGCACTAAAGACGCTGAGATCATTATCCATGCGTTTGTTACGTCTCGCCTCGACTACTGTAACGTATTATTTTCGGGTCTCCCCATGTCTAGCATTAAAAGATTACAGTTGGTACAAAATGCGGCTGCTAGACTTTTGACAAGAACAAGAAAGTTTGATCACATTACGCCTGTACTGGCTCACCTGCACTGGCTTCCTGTGCACTTAAGATGGGACTTTAAGGTTTTACTACTTACGTATAAAATACTACACGGTCTAGCTCCATCCTATCTTGCCGATTGTATTGTACCATATGTCCCGGCAAGAAATCTGCGTTCAAAGGACTCTGGCTTGTTAGTGATTCCCAAAGCCCCAAAAAAGTCTGCGGGCTATAGAGCGTTTTCATTTCGGGCTCCAGTACTCTGGAATGCCCTCCCGGTAACAGTTCGAGATGCCACCTCAGTAGAAGCATTTAAGTCTCACCTTAAAACTCATTTGTATACTCTAGCCTTTAAATAGACTCCCTTTTTAGACCAGTTGATCTGCCGTTTCTTTTCTTTTTCTTCTATATCCCACTCTCCTTTGTGGAGGGAGTCCGGTCCGATCCGGTGGCCATGTACTGCTTGCCTGTGTATCAGCTGGGGACATCTCTGCGCTGCTGATCCGCCTCCGCTTGGGATGGTTTCCTGCTGGCTCCGCTGTGAACGGGACTCTCGCTGCTGTGGTGGATCCGCTTTGGACTGGACTCTCGCGACTGTGTTGGATCCATTATGGATTGAACTTTCACAGTATCATGTTAGACCCGCTCGACATCCATTGCTTTCCTCCTCTCTAAGGTTCTCATAGTCATTATTGTCACCGATGTCCCACTGGGTGTGAGTTTTCCTTGCCCTTATGTGGGCCCACCGAGGATGTCGTAGTGGTTTGTGCAGCCCTTTGAGACACTAGTGATTTAGGGCTATATAAGTAAACATTGATTGATTGATTGATTTGTTTTCTTGCTGTTTGTGTGACGCATGGCAGCTTTCCCAGCAGCAAGCGGTGCCCTGTTTGTGTTCTTTCTCTCTTCAAATGAACACACGACCTCTATTTATCGTCGCGATATCGAAAGACTGAATCTGAGGGGGCAAAATAGGGTTAATTGGCCCTGGTTGCTGGTGAAGAGTTCGGTGCAGTCTGCCGATGCTCACAAACATCAGGAGGTAATGCTGGGACGATACGGAGAAGCTTGAAAAGATTTAGGTCCTGATTTAGCCTTTAAATAGCCTTTAAATAGACTCCCTTTGCAGACCAGTTGATCTGCCGTTTCTTTTCTTTTTCTTCTATGTCCCACTCTCCTTTGTGGAGGGGGTCCGGTCCGATCCGGTTGCCATGTACTGCTTGCCTGTGTATCGGCTGGGGACATCTCTGCGCTGCTGATCCGCCTCCGCTGGAGATGGTTTCCTGCTGGCTCCGCTGTGAACGGGACTCGCTGCTGTGTTGGATCCGCTTTGGACTGGACTCTCGCGACTGTGTTGGATCCATTGTGGATTGAACTTTCACAGTATCATGTTAGACCCGCTCGACATCCATTGCTTTCGTCCTCTCCAAGGTTCTCATAGTCATTATTGTCACCGACGTCCAGTGCTAAATATTATAAACTTATCACTCTCCTCGGGCACTGTTCCCCTAGCATTCAAAAAAGCGGTTATTCATCCTCTTCTTAAAAGACCTAACGTCGATCCTGACCTCATGGTAAACTACCGACCGGTGTCTCACCTTCCCTTTATTTCATAAATCCTCGAAAAAATTGTTGCGGAGCAGTTAAATGAACACTTAGCGTCTAACAATCTATGTGAAACCTTTCAATCCGGTTTCAGGGCAAATCACTCCAGGGAGACAGCCCTCGCAAAAATGACTAATGATCTATTGCTAACGATGGATTCTGATGCGTCATCTATGTTGCTGCTCCTCGATCTTAGCGCTGCTTTCGATACCGTCGATCATAATATTTTATTAGAACGTATCAAAACACGAATTGGTATGTCAGACTTAGCCCTGTCTTGGTTTAACTCTTATCTTACTGATAGGATGCAGTGTGTCTCCCATAACAGTGTGACCTCGGACTACGTTAAGGTAACGTGTGGAGTTCCCCAGGGTTCGGTCCTTGGCCCTGAACTCTTCAGCATCTACATGCTGCCGCTAGGTGACATCATACGCAAATACGGTGTTAGCTTTCACTGTTATGCTGATGACACCCAACTCTACATGCCCCTAAAGCTGACCAACACGCCGGATTGTAGTCAGCTGGAGGCGTGTCTTAATGAAATTAAACAATGGATGTCCGCTAACTTTTTGCAACTCAACGCCCAAAAAACGGAAATGCTGATTATCGGTCCTGCTAGACACCGAACTCTATTTAATAATACAACTCTAACATTTGACAACCAAACAATTAAACAAGGCGACACGGTAAAGAATCTGGGTATTATCTTCCACCCAACTCTCTCCTTTGAGGCACACGTTAAAAGCGTTACTAAAACGGCCTTCTTTCATCTCCGTAATATCGCTAAAATTCGCTCCATTCTGTCCACTAAAGAGGCTACGATCATTATCCATGCGTTTGTTACGTCTCGCCTCGACTACTGTAACGTATTATTTTCGAGTCTCCCCATGTCTAGCATTAAAAGATTACAGTTGGTACAAAATGCGGCTGCTAGACTTTTGACAAGAACAAGAAAGTTTGATCACATCACGCCTGTACTGGCTCACCTGCACTGGCTTCCTGTGACTTTAAGGTTTTACTACTTACGTATAAAATACTACACGGTCTAGCTCCAGCCTATCTTGCCGATTGTATTGTACCATATGTCCCGGCAAGAAATCTGCGTTCAAAGGACTCTGGCTTGTTAGTGATTCCCAAAGCCCCAAAAAAGTCTGCGGGCTATAGAGCGTTTTCCGTTCGGGCTCCAGTACTCTGGAATGCCCTCCCGGTAACAGTTCGAGATGCTACCTCAGTAGAAGCATTTAAGTCTCACCTTAAAACTCATTTGTATACTCTAGCCTTTAAATAGACTCCCTTTTTAGACCAGTTGATCTGCCGTTTCTTTTCTTTTTCTTCTATGTCCCACTCTCCCTTGTGGAGGGGGTCCGGTCCGATCCGGTGGCCATGTACTGCTTACCTGTGTATCGGCTGGGGACATCTCTGCGCTGCTGATCCGCTTCCGCTTGGGATGGTTTCCTGCTGGCTCCGCTGTGAACGGGACTCTCGCTGCTGTGTTGGATCCGCTTTGGACTGGACTCTCGCGACTGTGTTGGATCCATTGTGGATTGAACTTTCACAGTATCATGTTAGACCCGCTCGACATCCATTGCTTTCCTCCTCTCCAAGGTTCTCATAGTCATTATTGTCACCGATGTCCCACTGGGTGTGAGTTTTCCTTGCCCTTATGTGGGCCTACCGAGGATGTCGTAGTGGTTTGTGCAGCCCTTTGAGACACTAGTGATTTAGGGCTATATAAGTAAACATTGATTGATTGATTGATTGATTGATTTACTAAGACCCTAATACTAAGGGCTAAACAGCGTGTGCAAGTTATGATTTAGGGCTATATAAATACACTTTGATTGACTGATTGATTGATAAAATTGCGTGTAATATTATTTAATGTTGGGCCATATGGACAAAAAAGTATATTTTGATATATTTGTACTTAAATTCGATATTCGATATACACTATATTGCCAAAAAGTATTGTAAATGATTAGAATCAGATGTCCTAACCACTTGGCCCGGTGTATCAAATCAAGCACTAAGGCTTGGAGACTGCTTCTGCAAACATTTGTGAAAGAATTGATTGATTGATTGAAAAAATGGGTCCATTCTCAG
The DNA here is from genome assembly GCF_033978795.1 of Nerophis ophidion. NCBI lineage: Eukaryota > Metazoa > Chordata > Actinopteri > Syngnathiformes > Syngnathidae > Nerophis > Nerophis ophidion. The sequence goes on along the minus strand of NC_084628.1, from coordinate 38,234,160 downwards.
TGATTTCCAGTCAACGGGACTCTCGCTGCTGTGTTGGATCCGCTTTGGACTGGACTCTTGCGACTGTGTTGGATCCATTATGGATTGAACTTTCACAGTATCATGTTAGACCCGCTCGACATCCATTGCTTTCCTCCTCTCCAAGGTTCTCATAGTCATCATTGTCACCGACGTCCCACTGGGTGTGAGTTTTTCCTTGCCCTTATGTGGGCTCTGTACCGAGGATGTCGTAGTGGTTTGTGCAGCCCTTTGAGACACTAGTGATTTAGGGCTATATAAGTAAACATTGATTGATTGATTGATTGATTTAATTTTGGGGCGGTATAGCTCGGTTGGTAGAGTGGCCGTGCCAGCAACTTGAGGGTTGCAGGTTCGATTCCCTCTTCCGCCATCCTAGTCACTGCCGTTGTGTCCTTGGGCAAGACACTTTACCCACCTGCTCCCAGTGCCACCCACACTGGTTTAAATGTAACTTAGATATTGGGTGTCACTATGGAAAGCGCTTTGAGTCACTAGAGAAAAGCGCTATATAAATATAAATCACTACACTTCACTTTTAAGCAATGACCGTCATAAAAATCACACTAAAAATCTTGGGGACCCAAAAGGGTCCCACTCATGAAAGTCTTAAAAATAAGTCATACTTTAAAAAAAAATGTATTTACTTTCAACACTTTTTGGGTGTTTTATGGCCTTTTGTCAAAGAAAACTAGTTTTTTTTTTACATGTAGCAAAAACACAAAATATGATACACAAATAACACACATAATATTTCAAAGTGGAATATTTGATGTCAAGTAATTGGAGCCTTAATAATGCCAATTATTCATTAAAACATTTATATTCATTTTACTTTTATTTTTGGAGCAATGACCGTCAAAAAATCCCACTAAAAATCTTGGGGGAACCAAAAGAACTTGGGACTGGACTCACCTTATGTTGGATCCACTATGGATTGGACTTTGGAAGGTGGGGGTGGGGTGGTTGCCCACACATGCAGTCCTTTCCAAGGTTTCTCATAGTAATCATTGTCACTGTCACCGACGTCCCACCGGGTGTGAGTTTTTCCTTGCCCTTATGTGGGCTCTGTACCAAGGATGTCGTAGAAGGTTAAAATAAAATAAAAAAATCGGTCTTAGGGAAAAAAACAACTCATAACCATTGTCGTCTTTACTCTGTGAAACGGGTCTAAATAGCTCTTTGAGTGGTAAAAGTGGCCGACTTCTGATGTCTTTCAACGGGCGGGTGGCGGGCGGCGGGCGGTTGCGGTTCTGATAAAATGTTGGTTCGGGTGGACGGCGGGTGGATGACGACTTTGGTGATGCGGTTGCGGATTATATAATTGCCTATCCGCGCATCTCTAGTGGCCGGGGCCAAGTGATTAGGACACCTGATGCTCATCATTTGGATGGGTGGCCAAATACTTTTGGCAATATAGTGTATTATTAATGGTTTGCGTCACAGTGTCAGAATTGAGACGTCGTGCTTTGGTTTACAGTGGATTGACCTTTTTCTTCTCTCTCCCACAGCCCCGCCTACATTTACATCCACGCCACCGCAATATGTGGAGGCAAAGGAAGGCGGCAGCATCCTGCTCAGCTGCTCCGCCCAAGGAAACCCCAAACCAACGATCAGCTGGCTGAGGGAGGGCGAGGAGCTGACAACCAACTCCAAATATTCGGTAAGTACATGAATCGCTGGCTCGAAGTTCCTCTTTCTGGGCGGGTGCAGCCTTTTCACAGATGGCGTCCGTTCCGTCTGCCACAAGAGCGTTTTGGCGAGTGTGGGTTTGTCGTGTTGTTGTGCTGTACAAGAAGGCACTTCATTTTGGGGCATATTTTTTAATTAGTGGTGCAAAGCAAAATATACCAAACATTCAGTGGTGAGTCATGTTTCATTTAGAAAGATGCCACATTGGGATTGTTTTAATGGAAGACTGAATTATGGTCTTAAAATATTAAAGGAGGACCATACCTGACATGGCTCGTTTAGGTTCCTATTTTCCCATGAAGCGAAAAGTGCTGTGTGTGTGTTCTTGTATTTCTACCCTTCTTGAGACATCCACAAGGAAAAGTAGCTTCCATATGAGGAGGTGTGGACAAGTGATGGCAAAAATCATGGTCCAAATAACATTGCATGTAATAGAGAATGTCTCCTGGTGGTGAAATCTATCAAAATGAGGGTGTGTCGGTTTTAAAAGTGCTCCCCCTCTGGTCAACATATGAAATAACAAGTGTGTGTCAACTAATTTGATGTGCTCCCCCTCTGGCCAAAATTAACTACAAAAAAAGTATATATATATATATAGAGAGAGAGAGAGAGAGAGACATACTGTAATAACGTGAAGTAATAAAAACCAATTACCATCAAAAAATAAATAAATAATAAAGGATTAACTAAAAGCTTACCTATTTTATATTTGCATAGTTTGTATATATTATTAATGTTGTAAATACAAATCTTTATATATCTAGAAAGGGTGGTCCTAAAGAGGTAGGCATTTTTTGAAGGTCCCAAGAAGGTACGAAATACAATATAATGTGTGTGTGTTCTTGTATTTCTACCCTTCTTGAGACGTCAACAAGGAAAAGTAGCTTCCATATGAGGAGGTGTGGACAAGTGATGCATAAATCATGGTCCAAATAACATTGCATGTAATAGAGAATGTCTCATTTGCACCCCCTGGTGGTGAAATCTATCAAAATTAGGGTGTGTCGGTTTTAAAAGTGCTACCCCTCCGGTCAACATATGAAATAACAAGTGAGTGTCAAAAAATGTGATATTCTCCCCCTCTGGCCAAAATTAACTACAAAAAAATGATATATATAGAGAGAGAGAGACAGAGAGACATACTGTAATAACTTGAAGTAAATAATGAAGATTAAAAAACAATTACCAACAAAAAATAAATAAATAATAAAGGATTAACTAAAAGCTTACCTCTTTTATATTTGCATAGTATGTATATATTATTAATGTTGTAAATACAAATCTTTATATATCTAGAAAGGGTGGTCCTAAAGAGGTAGGCCTTTTTTGAAGGTCCCAAGAAGGTACGAAATACAATAATGTGTGTGTGTGTTCTTGTATTTCTACCCTTCTTGAGACATCCACAAGGAAAAGTAGCTTCCATATGAGGAGGTGTGGACAAGTGATGGCATAAATCATGGTCCAAATAACATTGCATGTAATAGAGAATGTCTCCTGGTGGTGAAATCGATCAAAATTAGGGTGTGTCAGTTTTAAAAGTGCTCCCCCTCTGGTCAACATATGAAATAACAAGTGTGTGTCAACTAATTTGATGTGCTCCCCCTCTGGCCAAAATTAACTACAAAAAAATTATATATATAGAGAGAGAGAGAGACATACTGTAATAACTTGAAGTAAATAATGAAGATTAAAAACCAATTACCAACAAAAAATAAATAAAGTATTAACTAAAAGCTTACCTCTTTTATATTTGCGTAGTTTGTATATATTATTAATGTTGTAAATACAAATCTTTATATATCTAGAAAGGGTGGTCCTAAAGAGGTAGGCATTTTTTGAAGGTCCCAAGAAGGTACGAAATACAATAATGTGTGTGTGTGTGTTCTTGTATTTCAACCCTTCTTGAGACGTCAACAAGGAAAAGTAGCTTCCATATGAGGAGGTGTGGACAAGTGATGGCATAAATCATGGTCCAAATAACATTGCATGTAATAGAGAATGTCTCCTGGTGGTGAAATCGATCAAAATTAGGGTGTGTCGGTTTTAAAAGTGCTCCCCCTCTGGTCAACATATGAAATAACAAGTGTGTGTCAACTAATTTGATGTGCTCCCCCTCTGGCCAAAATTAACTACAAATAAATTATATATATAGAGAGAGAGAGAGACATACTGTAATAACTTGAAGTAAATAATGAAGATTAAAAACCAATTACCAACAAAAAATAAATAAAGGATTAACTAAAAGCTTACCTCTTTTATATTTGCATAGTTTGTATATATTATTAATGTTGTAAATACAAATCTTTATATATCTAGAAAGGGTGGTCCTAAAGAGGTAGGCATTTTTTGAATGTCCCAAGAAGGTACGAAATACAATAATGTGTGTGTGTGTGTTCTTGTATTTCAACCCTTCTTGAGACGTCAACAAGGAAAAGTAGCTTCCATATGAGGAGGTGTGGACAAGTGAGGACATAAATCATGGTCATGTAATAGAGAATGTCTCATTTGCACCCCTGCCGGTGAAATCTATCAAAATTAGGGTGTGTCGGTTTTAAAAGGGTTCCCCCCTCTGGTCAACATATGAAATAACAAGTGTGTGTCAACTAATATGGTGTGTTCCCCCTCTGGCCAACATATGTAATAACAAGTGTGTGTAAGAAATTGGAATGTGCCCCCTTTTGGCCAAAATGAAAAAAAATAAAAAATATATATATATATATAGAGAGAGAGAGAGACAAACTGTAATAACTTGAAGTAAATAATGAAGATTAAAAACCAATTACAAACAAAAAAATACAAAAATAACTAAAAGCTTACCTCTTTTATATTTGCATAGTATGTATATATTATTAATGTTGTAAATACAAATCTTTATATATCTAGAAAGGGCGGTTCCTATAAAGGTAGCCATTTTTTGGAGGTCTCAAGAAGGAAAGAAATACAAGAATATGTGTGTGTCTTCTTGTATTTCTACCCTTCTTGAGACGTCAACAAGGAAAAGTAGCTTCCATATAAGGACCGGGGAAACAAGTGATATCTCATTTGCACCCCTGCTGTTGAAATCTATCAAAATGAGGGTGGTCCCAAAAAAAAAGGTATTTTTTTTAAATTGACTGTGTGTCGGTTTTAAAAGTGCTCCCCCTCTGGTCAACATATGAAATAACAAGTGTGTGTCAAAAATTTGATGTGCTCCCCCTCTGGCCAACATATGTAATAACAAGTGTGTGTAAGAAATTAGAATGCGCCGCCTTAGGCCAAAATGGTTAAAAAAATAAATAAATAAATATATATATATATATATATATATACAGAGAGAGAGAGAGAGAGATACTGTAATAACTTAAAGTAAATAATGAAGATTAAAAACCAATTACAAACATTAAAAGATTAACTAAAAGCTTACCTCTTTCATATTTGCATAGTATGTATATATTATTAATGTTGTAAATGCAAATCTTTATAAGTCTAGAAAGGGTGGTCCTAAAGAGGTAGGCATTTTTTGAAGGTCCCAAGAAGGTACGAAATACAATAATGTGTGTGTGTGTGTGTGTGTGTGTGTGTGTGTGTGTGTGTGTGTGTGTGTGTGTGTGTGTGTGTTTTTGTATTTCTACCCTTCTTGAGACGTCAACAAGGAAAAGTAGCTTCCATATGAGGAGGTGTGAACAAGTGATGACATAAATCAAGGTCTCATTAACATTGCATGTAATAGAGAATGTCTCATTTGCACCCCCTGGTGGTGAAATCTATCAAAAAAAAATTTTTTAATTGACTGTGTGTCGCTTTTAAAAGTGCTCCCCCATCTGGTCAACATATGAAATAACAAGTGTGTGGGGGAAAAATTGAACTTCTCCCCCTCTGGTCAACATATGAAATAACAAGTGTGTATAAGATATTGAAATGTGCCCCTTTTGGCCAAAATTGATTAAAAAAAAAAAGTATTTACAGATATACTGTAATAACTTGTAAATATGTATTAAGTTAATAATGAAGATTAAAAACCAATTACAAAAAAAAAATGCAATAATACATACACTATATTGCCAAAAGTATTTGGCCACTTGCCTTGACTCACTTATGAACTTGAAGTGCCATCCCATTCCTATCCTGGTGCATTCAAAGTTCCTTTCACATTAAACTAAGGGGCCAAACCCGTCTCCTGAAAAACAACCCCACACCATAATTCCTCCTCCACCAAATGTAACACTCAGCACAATGCAGTCCGAAATGTAACGTTCTCCAAACCCAGACTGGTCCATCAGATTGCCAGATGCAAAAGCATGATTGTCCAGTGGCCACGCGCTTTATACTACTGCATCCCACACTTTGCATTGGACTTGGTGACTTATGGCTTAGATGCAGCTGCTCGGCCATGGAAACCCATTCCATGAAGCTCTCTCCGTACTGTACGTGGGCTAATTGGAAGTTCACATGAAGTTTGAAGCTCTGTAACAACTGACTGTGTAGAACAGGGGTGTCAAACTCAAATACAGAGTGGGCCAAAATTTTAAACGGAACAAAGCCGCGGGCCAAGGTTGAACAAGTTAACCTTTTAATAGGGACCCAAACAAGTTTTGCATTAAATATTGAACAAGCAAGGCTTATATAATTTTAGTGACATGCAAAATCCAGTTTCAAATAATAATAATAATAATAAAAAAAATATCAATGGCATATCAAATAAAAATTTTATAAAAATCGTATGTCTTTTTTTCTATTTGCAATCTTCTGAGGTAAGTATCAAATTTTTTCCACAGGCTAATAATACATTTGAAAATTAAATAACAATAATGAATGAACCAAACATTCAAGCCTTGAAGTAGCAAGAGAAAATGCATGAATAAAACGTTTAGTATTGGTCAGTTTGCTGGAAGTTTCCCGGAAGAGTTAGTGCTGCAAGGGGTTCTGGGTATTTGTTCTGTTGTGTTACGGTGGGGATGTTCACCCGAGATGTGTTTGTCATTCTTGTTCGGTGTGGGTTCACAGTGTGGCGCATATTTGTAACAGTGCTAATGTTGTTTATACGGCCACCCTCAGTGTGACCTGTATGGCTGTTGACCAAGTATGCCTTGCATTCACGTGTGTGTGTGTGTGTGTGTGTGTGTGTGTGTGTGTGTGTGTGTGTGTGTGTAAAAGCCACAAATATTATGTGACACACTGTTAGTATGGAGGAAAAGCGGACGTGACGACAGGTTGTAGAGAACACTAAAAGCAGTGCCTTAAATGCACGCCCCCAATATAGTTGTCCAGGTGGAAATCGGTAGAAATTCGCAAGGATGGTTGCCCCGGGAGATTTTCGGGAGGGGCACTGAACTTCGGGAGTCTACCGGGAAAATTAGGAGGGTTGGCAAGTATGAGTATTAGCGGTGAATGCGGTGTTACAGCGGCACCGACCCCAGCTCTAATGCTAAATTGATATTGCCTCAAGGGCCAAATAAAATTACACGGCGGTCCAGAGTTTGACACCCATGGTGTAGAAAGTCTTTGCACTATGCGCTACTGACCCCTCTTTGTCACTTTATGTGGCCTACTACTTGGTGACTGAGTTGCTGTTGTTCCCGAACTCTTCACTTTTCTTCTAATAAAGTTGACTTTGGAATATTTAGGAGCAGGCAAAATTTCACGACTGGATTTGTCGCTGGAAATGACTGAAAGCGGCCCATTCTTTCACAAATGTTTGTAGAAACAATCAACATGCCTAAGTGCTTGATTTTATACACCTGTGATTAGGACACCTGATTCTCATCATTTGAATGGGTAAACAAATACTTATGGCAATATAATGTATTATTAATTGTGTAAATACAATTTTTTATATGTCTAGAAAGGGTGGTCCTAAAGAGGTAGTCATTTTTCAGTGTGTGTGTGTGCATGTGTGTGTGTGTGTGCACTACCTTAATCACAATGTTTGCCTGCTCTCTGCACCAGTCACCTCACTAAATGATTAGACCACATTCGGATGCATTATTAATTTACAGAATCCTGCATCCATGTTACATTCGTCTTCATTTGAATCGCTCGCTGAAAATCCCCACAGAGCGAAGCACTTATCAGCCAACCTCTAAGTTTGTTATTCTTTTTTTCCTTGGGAATTTCGTGCATAGAAGACTGTCCAAGTGTGTGTGTGTGTGTGTGTGTGTCTGCTGGCGTGTTTGCTCACACACATGCTCGCTATCCACGGAGACTCGCGAGAGAAATTCAGGAATGTGTCAGACAGGGCCAGAGAGGAGGGGAGAACCGTCACCAGGCTGTCTTTACTTAACTTTATTGCTGTATTTATTTGCTCGTGGAAAAGGTCCATAAAATTCAGATGTAAAACCAAGCGGCCAGCATTTAGGTGAGCCCGTAAGAGTCCTCGAAAGGATCGGTTCTGGCACTTAAAGACTCATATAAGCTTGATACGGGGGCACCGTATCAAGCATGGAGTGTAGTTGTCAGGTTCAAACACTGAAGACATATATTAAACAAGACAAGAAGCAAGGAATTAGACAGAGTTAGAATTTAATTTAGCTCAATTGAGGAGAAACGCGTAGACAGTGTCTCAGCACGCTCTGGCAAAAGATTTAACGCTACCTCTATTATTTGGAATTTCCCCGATTACATGGCGACACCTGTTTCTAAGGGACAGGAGTCGTAAACAGCCATCGCCTTTGGTTACATACCATGAATTGATTAACGTGGATGCCGACTTAAATAAGTTGAAAAACAAATTTGGGTGTTACCATTTAGTGGTCAATTGTACGGACTGAACTGTGCAATCTACTAATAAAAGTTTCAATCAGTCAATACAGAACAGTTCAACGAAAAGGTCGTAAAATAGTTCACAGAAAAGGTCGTAAAACATTTCAAACAAGCGGTGCCTGGAAAGGAGTTAGGCCCTGCCTCCTCTCCGCTTTGTAGTTCTTGGGTCAGTCAATATCTTTCTGTTGATTACAATACATGAAAGAAACAGAACACCCTTGTCATCCCCATTATTTTCATTGTTAGCCACCTCTTGCTAGAATTTATTTAAAATGCATAAAAAGGTGAAAGGCATACTGTTTGTGTGCTGGTCTCACATACGGGTTACAAATGAGTGGCGAAACTCCCCAAAGAGTGTAGTTCCCCTTTAAGTAATGTTAGTCAAGTGAAGTGAATTATATTTATATAGCGCTTTTCTCTAGTGACTCAAAGCACTTTTACATAGTGAAACCCAATATATAAGTTACATTTAAACCAGAGTGGGTGGCACTGGGAACAGGTGGGTAAAGTGTCTTGCCCAAGGACACAATGGCAGTGACTAGGATGGCAGAGGCGGGGATCAAACCTAGAGCCCTCAAGGTGCTGGCACGGCCACTCTACCAACCGAGCTATACCTACACTGATGACATCTATTAAACAAGACAAGAAGCAAGGAATTAAACGGAGACAAAATTAAATTTGGGTCAGTTGAGGAGAAACGCGTAGACACTGTGTCTCACCACGCTCTGGCAAAATATAGTACGCCACCTCTTTTATTTGGACTTTCCCTGATTTCATGGCAACAGCTGTTTCTAAGGGACAGGGGGTCGTAAACAGCCATCGCCTTTGGTTACAGAACATTTCAAAGAAAAGGTCGTAAAAGAGTTCACAGAAAAGGTCGTAAATCAGATCAAACAAGCAGTGCCTGGAGGGGAGTTGAGCCATGCTTCCTCTCCGCTTTGCAGTTCTTGGGTCAGACAATATCTTTCTGTTGATTACAATATGTGAAAGGAACAGAACACCTTCATGTTGCTTCCCATCCTACATCTTGTAAAACAGATTTCTCCACACCTAGTTTGCGTGTGACAGTACTTCAACTTTAACTTTAAAAGGGGACAAGCGGTAGGAAATGGATGGATGGATGAAACTAAAAGGCGTTTGTACTATAAGTATTCCCTTTTTTAATCAATCCCATGAAATAATTTGTGCTGTGCTAATGTTGCCAACATAACGCGGCAGCTTAACGAACAACCTAATTGTCAGAATAATTGTATCTAAGTTTACACAAAACTTTGTGTTTCAATGAGTTCCCGGCAAGCAGACAAAAAAGCTGTCTTTGATCCTACCAAGAAGGCGGCATATAAAACTCCACTGTGTAGGATGGGAAGCGACATGAAGGTGTTCTGTTTCTTTGATGTATTGTAATCCACAGAAAGATTTTGTCTTGACCCGAGAACTACAAAAGCGGAGAGGAAGCAGGGCCTGACTCCCCTCCAGGCACCGCTTCTTTGAACAGTTTTAAACCTTTTCTTTGAACCGACATTGTTTTGTAAACTCTGCCATGAGGTGGCGTCATGTCCAGCGTGTACCCCACCTTCCGCCCGATTGTAGCTGAGATAGGCTCCAGTGCCCCCCCCAACCCCGAAGGGAATAAGTGGTAGAAAATGGATGGATGGATGTTTTGTAAATAAAGGCAACGGCTGTTTATGACCCCCATCCCTTTAGAAATAGCTTTTGCCATGTAATCGGAGAAAGTACAAAATAAAAGAGGAGGCGTATAATATTTTGTCAGGAGCGTAGTGACACTGTACAAGGGATAGGGCTGGGCGATATATCGATACAGGCGATATATCGCGGGTTTGTCTCTGTGCGATATAGAAAATGACTTTATGGTGATATTGGAGTATACGTTCTCACGGAGCAGGGACTGGGTAACGTTAGCTGTGATGCTAACGAAGCCTCGCGAGTGGTAATACGAGAGAAAGAAGGTGCGAATGAAGGAAGAATTAATTCCCAAGAAAAACAGCAGGGGGTCCATCGTCTGGCGGTGGTTTGGCGTCAAGCGTTACTACCAAAAGTAGCATTTCTGCTAATATTTAGCATCATTTGAAAAGTTACCTGCTAATAACTACAGTTTTGGTCAATTGACTTAGTTGTGATTCCCCTCTCTGCATGAAAGTCTAAAAGTAGCATATATTTGTCAAACAAGGACATGGACTTGGATTGTTTCTTCTCCGCAAAAGATGATTGGCACGAGCCAGGTGTGAATATGAGTACATTTTATTTTACTATTAACACAAAGAAAGTACAAAAAGTCCAAAAAAAGGCGCGCACAAGGGGGGAGAACAAATACTTGGCTACAAAAAACAAATAACTAGCAAACTATAAACGTAAAACAAAAACATTTGCGCTGTGGCATGAACAACAAAACTTACGAGGCGTGGACAAAACGAACAGCATAGTATGGCATGAAGCAGATGGGGAATACGGAGGTACGTAGGTAGGTACATCGATAAGTAAGGTTATTATTATTATGAAGGTTTATTTGAAATAGGGACAGATACAAAAAACATAGACATCTGAAAGTTATCCAATGTATGCATCATAGTGTTTGTAGCCAAAGCTAATTTACAACATTTTTGGTAAATTGACTTAGTTGTGATTTCCCTCTCTGCATGAAAGTTTAAAAAGTAGCATATATTTGTCAAACAAGGACTTGGACTTGGATTGTTTCTTCTCCGCAAAAGATGATTGGCACGAGCCAGGTGTGAATATGAGTACATTTTATTTTACTATTAACACAAAGAAAGTACAAAAAGTCCAAAAAAGGCGCGCACAAGGGGGGAGAACAAATACTTGGCTACAAAAAACAAATAACTAGCAAACTATAAACGTAAAACAAAAACATTTGCGCTGTGGCATGAACAACAAAACTTACGAGGCGTGGACAAAACGAACAGCATAGTATGGCATGAAGCAGATGGGGAATACGGAGGTACGTAGGTAGGTACATCGATAAGTAAGGTTATTATTATTATTAAGGTTTATTTGAAATAGGGACAGATACAAAAAACATGGACATCTGAAAGTTATCCAATGTATGCATCATAGTGTTTGTAGCCAAAGCTAATTTACAACATTTTTGGTCAATTGACTTAGTTGTGATTTCCCTCTCTGCATGAAAGTTTAAAAGTAGCATATATTTGTCAAACTTGGACTTGGATTGTTTCTTCACCGCAAAGGATGATTGGCACGAGCCAGGCGTGAATATAAGTACGTTTTATTTTACTATTAACAAAAAGAAAGTACAAAAAGGCAAACAAAGGGCGCGCACAATGGCGGAGAACAAATACTTGGCTACAAAAAAACAAATGACTAGCAAAAAGGCTGCAAACTATAAACGTGAAACAAAAACACTTGCGCTGTGGCATGAACTACAAAACTTATGAGGCGGGGACAAAATGAACAGCATAGCATGGCATGAAGCAGATGGGGAATACGGAATTACGTACGTAGGTAGGTACATCGATAAGTAAGGTAAAGTTGCCAGGACGAAGACAGAAACAGAATGGCTTAAATAAGGACTATGATAATGATTAGCAGGTGTGAGAACTGAGGACCGGGGCGTGACTTGGAGACAAGATAGAAACTAATGAGTTACTATGGAAACCCAGAAAACAAGGAAGTGCAAACGCAAGAACTGAATGTCCAAAAAACAAACCATAACATGACCAAAACAAAACATGATCCAAAGGCAGGACAAAAAAACTAAACATGGGAACACGATTGTTGCTCAACAAGCCATCATTTTGTTTGTTTTTCGAAAGTGAGAAGTGCAGATATACTTTTCAAAGTGTCAGGTAAAGAGTTCCATAGTTGTGGTCCTTTTATTGAAAAGGCAGTCCGGGCAAAAGATGTTCTACGGAATGGAACGGAACAGTTGCCTTTTGACATTGCTCTGGTGGTAGATCTGCTACCACTTTGCAGTCTTGTAGTTGCCTTGGAGAGCAATTGGGGAGCAGAGTTATCCAAACATTTAAAAACCAGTTTGACTGTATGTAACAAAATTAAATTGGTACAACTTAAAATATTGTATTTGGTTAAAATTTGGCAATGATAATATCATATACTCTTCTTGTGTAGGACTTTCAAGGCGCGGTTGTAAAGGTAAAGTTGCCAGGACGAAGACAGAAACAGAATGGCTTAAATAATGACTATGATTAGCAGGTGTGAGAACTGAGGACCGGGGCGTGACTTGGAGACAAGGTGGAAACTAATGAGTTACTATGGAAACCAAGAAAACAAGGAAGTGCAAACGCAAGAACTGAATGTCCAAAAAACAAAACATAACATGATCCCCCCAGCCCCTATTAAGGACAGCTCCCAGATGTAAAAAAAAAACAAAACTATGATCGAGAGTCATGGGAGGGCGGGAGGGGGACATGGCGGTGGGTCGCCAGACGACGTGTCCCCGTATCCACTGGGGCAGAGTCAGGTGGCGGCGACGCGTAGAGGCCCGCTGCACCTGACGAGGTGGGCGACCCGGAAAGGGCCATGTCCGTGGCCGACGAGAAGGTCGGCTCCCTTGGCGTGGCCGACGAGGAAGTCGGCGCGCCCTTGGCGTGGCAGACGACCAGGTAGTGGCCACATCCGTGGCCGACGAGGAGGTCGGCGCCCTTGGCGTGGCGGACGACCAGGTAGTGGCCACATCCGTGGCTGACGAGGAGGTCGGCGCGCCCTTGGCGTGGCGGACGACCAGGTAGTGGCCACATCCGTGGCCGACAAGGAGGCAGACGCGTCGTCATGGTGGCAGGCGGCGAAGCTTGGCTTGGTGCTGCTACTGGCGGCACTGGAGCTTGGCGTGGTGCAGGCACTGGTACCTGTTGTGGTGCAGGCACTGGGACCCGGCGTGGTGCAGGCACTGGTGCAGGCACTTGTGCTAGATGGGACTTGGTCTTGATGCTAGCCGTGAACTTGGTCTTGGTGCTAGCCGCGTACTTGGTGCTAGCCGCGGACTTGGACTAGGTGCTAGCTTTGGACTTGGAGTGAAGTGAAGTGAATTATATTTATATAGCGCTTTTCTCTAGTGACTCAAAGCGCTTTACATAGTGAAACCCAACATCTAAGTTACATTTAAACCAGTGTGGGTGGCACCGGGAGCAGGTGGGTAAAGTGTCTTGCCCAAGGACACAACGACAGTGACTAGGATGGCGGAAGCGGGAATCGAACCTGCAACCCTCAAGTTGCTGGCACGGCCACTCTACCAACCGAGCTATACTGCCTTGGACTTGGTGCTAGCCGTGAACTTGGTCTTGGTGCTAGCCGCAGACTTGGTGCTAGCCGCGGACTTGGACTTGGTGCTAGCTTTGGACTTGGAGTGAAGTGAAGTGAATTATATTTATATAGCGCTTTTCTCTAGTGACTCAAAGCGCTTTACATAGTGAAACCCAACATCTAAGTTACATTTAAACCAGTGTGGGTGGCACTGGGAGCAGGTGGGTAAAGTGTCTTGCCCAAGGACACAACGGCAGTGACTAGGATGGCGGAAGCGGGAATCGAACCTGCAACCCTCAAGTTGCTGGCACGGCCACTCTACCAACCGAGCTATACTGCCTTGGACTTGGTGCTAGCCGTGGACTTGGACTTGGTGCTAGCCGTGAACTTGGTCTTGGTGCTAGCCGCAGACTTGATGCTAGCCGCGTACTTGGTGCTAGCCGCGGACTTGGACTTGGTGCTAGCCCCGGACTTGGACTTGGTGCTAGCCGCGGACTTGGACTTGGTGCTAGCTGCGGACTTCGACTAGGTGCTAGCTTTGGACTTGGAGTGAAATGAGGTGAATTATATTTATATAGCGCTTTTCTCTAGTGTCAGGCGCATTATAAAGCCTAAAATACCACAACGTCGACTTAGGACAACTTGAGCTGTATATTAAGCAAGAATGGGAAATAATTCCACCTGAGAAGCTTAAAAAATGTGTCTCTTCAGTTCCCAAACCTTTACTGAGTGTTGTTAAAAGGAAAGGCCATGTAACACAGTGGTAAAAATGCCTTTTTTGCAATGCGTTGCTGCCATTAAATTCTAAGTTAATGATTATTTGCACAAAAAAATTTAGTTTCTCAGTTCAAGTGAAGTGAACTGAAGTGAATACAATTTTTATATAGCACGTTTCTCTAGTGACTAAAAGCGCTTTACATAGTGAAACCCAACATCTAAGTTACATTTAAACCAGTGTGGGTGGCACTGGGAGCAGGTGGGTAAAGTGTCTTGCCCAAGGACACAACGTCAGTGACTAGGACGGCGGAAGCGGGAATCGAACCTGCAACCCTCAAGTTGCTGGCACGGCCACTCTACCAACCGAGCTATACTGCCTTGGACTTGGTGCTAGCCTTGAACTTGGTCTTGGTGCTAGCCGCAGACTTGGACTCGGTGCTAGCCGCGGACTTGGACTTGGTGCTAGCCCCGGACTTGGACTTGGATTAGCCGCGGACTTGGACTTGGTGCTAGCTTTACACTTGGAGTGAAGTGAATTATATTTATATAGCGCTTTTCTCTAGTGACTCATAGCGCTTTACATAGTGAAACCCAACATCTAAGTTACATTTAAACCAGTGTGGGTGGCACTGGGAGCAGGTGGGTAAAGTGTCTTGCCCAAGGACACAACGGCAGTGACTAGGACGGCGGAAACGGGAATCGAACCTGCAACCCTCAAGTTGCTGGCACGGCCACTCCACCAACCGAGCTATACTGCCTTGGACTTGGTGCTAGCCGTGAACTTGGTCTTGGTGCTAGCCGCAGACTTGGTGCTAGCCGCGTACTTGGTGCTAGCCGCGGACTTGGAGTGAAGTGAAGTGAATTATATTTATATAGCGCTTTTCTCTAGTGACTCAAAGCGCTTTACATAGTGAAACCCAACATCTAAGTTACATTTAAACCAGTGTGGGTGGCACTGGGAGCAGGTGGGTAAAGTGTCTTGCCCAAGGACACAACGGCAGTGACTAGGATGGCGGAAGCGGGAATCGAACCTGCAACCCTCAAGTTGCTGGCACGGCCACTCTACCAACCGAGCTATACTGCCTTGGACTTGGTGCTAGCCGTGGACTTGGTGCTAGCCTTGGACTTGGATTTGGTGCTAGCCTTGGACCTGGACTTGGTGCTAGCCGTGGTGCAGGTGGAGGTGGCCTAGTTGGAGGCTGTGGCTTGGCACGGCGCTGGGCAGCACCATGTGAACAGCCCCCCAGCCCCGGCCATATCGCCCAGCCCTAACATGGGTACAGGTGGACGTGTTTCTCCTCATTGAGCCAAATTTTAATTATGTCTCCATTTAATTCCTTGCTCCTAGTCTTTATTAATATAGTGTTATTATTGTCAGTGTTTGAACCTGACAATAATAATAAAGTCTTGGCTTGTTTTCCTTTCCATTCTCGCTTCAAGGTCAAGTCCGCCACTTTTAATACGTTTTTTTTTTTTAATTTGCTTTTTCCAATCGAGCGGCTTCACAGCTTTCCACTGTTTGGTTCACACGTCGAGCTCTCAGCCTGTCGCGCACACCGTGCGGCGAGCGCCACGTGTTAAAGAGCGCAGCCGTACAGTTTGTCAGACAGAGAATGTTTGTGCACTTGTGGCGTCTCGGTTCTGCAGAACCCCCCCAAACCCCCTCTGTCCCTTTTCTTATCCGCCCTATAATGGACTGACTACAGCTGCGTGTGACTTGAATGAGCCTTGCTTCACAACCTGTTGCATAATTTATAGGGGCGGGGGGGGTACCTCTAGTAGGTCTTGTCTCCTCACTATTTATCGGTTCCCATAAAGCCGCTTAGCAAGGCGGGAGCCCGGCGTCTCCATGGTTACGCTTTACGGCAGTACGCTCAGTTTGCTGTGTTTATGTCCCTTCCAGGTGCACGATGGCAGCTTGACCATCCTGGGCATAACCCGCGATGACAGAGGGGCGTACACCTGCAAGGCCCACAGCGACCAGGGGGAGGTGCTGCACACCACACGTCTGCTGGTTCAAGGTATGAGTCCTGCTCACTTTAAGGGAGGACGGCAGTGAGGTGTTCGCAGGCCGGAATCGAACCAGCCGCGAGTTTGACTTGAGAAAGATACATGGTTGAAGCCGATAAGGATGCCAAAAAACATCTAATTTTGTTTATACAAACCCCGTTTCCATATGAGTTGGGAAATTGTGTTAGATATAAATATAAACAGAATACAATGATTTGCAAATCCTTTTCAACCCATATTCAGTTGAATATGCTACAAAGAGAACATATTTGATGTTCAAACTGATAAACATTTTTTTTTTTTGAAAATAATCATTAACTTTAGAATTTGATGCCAGCAACACGTGACAAAGAAGTTGGGAAAGGTGGCAATAAATATCTGGAACATCCCACAGGTGTGCAGGCTAATTGGGAACAGGTGGGTGCCATGATTGGGTATAAAAGCAGCTTCCATGAAATGCTAAGTAATTCACAAACAAGGATGGGCCGAGGGTCACCAATTTGTAAGCAAATTGTCGGACAGTTTTAGAACAACATTTCTCAACGAGCTATTGCAAGGAATTTAGGGATTTTACCATCTACGGTCCGTAAAATCATCAAAAAGTTCAGAAAATCTGGAGAAATCACTGCACGTAAGCGATGATATTACGGACTTTTGATCCCTCAGGCGGTACTGCATCAAAAACCGACATCAGTGTGTAAAGGACATCACCACATGGGCTCAGGAACACTTCATAAAACCACTGTCAGTAACTACAGTTAGTTGCTACATCTGTAAGTGCAAGTTAAAACTAGTATGCAAAGCCAAACCCATTTATCAACAATATCCTGAAACGCCGCTGGCTTGGCTAATATGGACAGATGCAAAGTGGAAAGGTGTTCTGTGGTCTGACGAGTCCACATTTCAAATTATATTTGGAAACAGTGGATGTGGTGTCCTCCAGAACAAAGAGGAAAATAACCATTCGGATTGTTATAGGCGCAAAGTTCAAAAGCCAGCATCTGTGATGGTATGGGGGTGTATTAGTGCCCAAGGCATGGGTAACTTACACATCTGTGAAGGCACCATTAATGCTGAAAGGTCCATACAGGTTTTGGAGTAACATATGTTGTCATCCAAGCAACGTTATCATGGACGCCCCTGCTTATTTCAGCAAGACAAGTGTTACAACAGCGTGGCTTTGTAAAAAAAGAGTGCGGGTACTTTCCTGGCCCGCCTGCAGTCCAGACCTGTCTCCCATGGAAAATGTGTGGCACATTATGAAGCGTAAAATACGACAGGGGAGACCCCGGACTGTTGAACGACTGAAGCTCTACATAAAACAAGAATGGGAAAGAATTCCACTTTCAAAGCTTCAACAATTAGTTTCCTCAGTTCCCAAACGTTTATTGAGTGTTGTTAAAATAAAAGGTGATGTAACACAGTGGTGAACATGCCCTTTCCCAACTACTTTGGCACGTGTTGCAGCCATGAAGTTCTAATTTAATTATTATTTGCAAAAATAAAAGTTTATGTGTTTGAACATTAAATATGTTGTCTTTGAAGTGCATTCAACTGAATATGGCTTGAAAAGGATTTGCAAATCATTGTATTTTGTTTATATTTACATCTAACACAATTTCACAACTCAATGGAAACGGGGTTTGTAGATTACATGGAATCTGTTGTTGTGTTCCCTATTTTCAATCAATCAGTTTATATAGCCCTAAATCACAAGTGTCTCAAACGGCTGCACAAGCCACAGCGGCATCCTCGGTTCAGAGTCCACGAAAGGGCAAGGAAAAACTCACAACCCAGTGGGATGTCAATGTGGATGACTATGAGAAACCTTGGAGAGGACCGCAGATGTGGTTGAACCTCCCACCCCCCAATGGGAGACCGGATGCAATGGATGTCGAGTGGGTCTAGCATAATATTGTGAGAGTCCAGGCCATAGTGGATCTAACATAATAGTGTGAGGGTCTAGTGCATAGTGGATCTAACATAATAGTGTGAGAGTCCAGTCCATAGTAGATCTAACATAATAGTGTGAGAGTCTAGTCCATAGTGGATCTAACATAATAGTGAGAGTCCAGTCCACAGTGGATCTAACATAATAGTGAGAGTCCAGTCCATAGTGGATCTAACATAATAGTGAGAGTCCAACACATAGTGGATCTAACATAATAGTGAGAGTCCATTCCATAGTGGAGCTAACATAATAGTGTCAGAGTCCAGTCCATAGCGGAGCTAACTTAATAGTGGGAGTCCAGTCCAAAGTAGATCTAACATAATAGTGTGAAAGTCCAGTCCATAGTGGATCTAACATACTAGTGTGAGAGTCCAGTCCATAGTGGATCTAACATAATAGTCTGAGAGTCCAGTCCATAGTGGATCTAACATAATAGTGTGAGAGTCTAGTCCATAGTGGATCTAACATAATAGTGTGAGAGTCTAGTCCATAGTGGATCTAACATAATAGTGAGAGTCCAGTCCATAGTGGATCTAACATAATAGTGTGAGAGTCTAGTCCATAGTGGATCTAACATAATAGTGTGAGAGTCCAGTCCATAGTGGATCTAACATAATAGTGTGAGAGTCTAGTCCATAGTGGATCTAACATAATAGTGTGAGAGTCTAATCCATAGTGGATCTAACATAATAGTGTGAGAGTCTAGTCCATAGTGGATCTAACATAATAGTGTGAGAGTCTAGTCCATAGTGGATCTAACATAATAAATGATAAATGGGTTGTACTTGTATAGCGCTTTTCTACCTTCAAGGTACTCAAAGCGCTTTGACACTACTTCCACATTTACCCATTCACACACACATTCACACACTGATGGAGGGAGCTGCCATGCAAGGCGCTAACCAGCACCCATCAGGAGCAAGGGTGAAGTGTCTTGCTCAGGACACAACGGACGTGACGAGGTTGGTACTAGGTGGGGATTGAACCAGCGTCCCTCGGGTTGCGCACGGCCACTCTCCCACTGCGCCACGCCGTCCCTAACATAATAGTGTGAGAGTCCAGTCCATAGTGGATCTAACATAATAGTGTGAGAGTCCATTCCATAGTGGATCTAACATATTAGTGTGAGAGTCCAGTCCATAGTGGATCTAACATAATAGTGAGAGTCCAGCCCATAGTGGATCTAACATAATAGTGTGAGAGTCCAGTCCATAGTGGATCCAACATAATATTGAGAGGCCAGTCCATAGTGGATCTAACATAATAGTGTGAAAGTCCAGTTGATAGTGGATCTAACATAATAGTGTGAGTCCAGTCCATAGTGGATCTAACATAATAGTGTTAGAGTCTAGTCCATAGTGGATCTAACATAATAGTGTGAGAGTCCAGTCCATAGTGGATCTAACATAATAGTGAGAGTCCAGTCCATAGTGGATCCAACATAATAGTGTGAGAGTCCAGTCCATAGTGGATCTAACATAATAGTGTGAGAGTCCAGCCCATAGTGGATCTAACATAATAGTGTGAGAGTCTAGTCCATAGTGGATCTAACATAATAGTGTGAGAGTCTAGTCCATAGTGGATCTAACATAATAGTGTGAGAGTCTAGTCCATAGTGGATCTAACATAATAGTGAGAGTCCAGTCCATAGTGGATTTAACATAATAGTGAGAGTCCAGTCCATAGTGGATCTAACATAATAGTGAGAGAGTCCATTCCATAGTGGATCTAACATAATAGTGTGAGAGTCCAGTTCATAGTGGATCTAACATAATAGTGTGAGAGTCCATTCCATAGTGGGTCTAACATATTAGTGTGAGAGTCCAGTCCATAGTGGATCTAACATAATAGTGTGAGAGTCCAGTCCATAGTGGATCTAACATAATATTGAGAGGCCAGTCCATAGTGGATCTAACATAATAGTGTGAAAGTCCAGTTGATAGTGGATCTATCATAATAGTGTGAGTCCAGTCCATAGTGGATCTAACATAATAGTGTGAGAGTCTAGTCCATAGTGGATCTAACATAATAGTGTGAGAGTCCAGTCCATAGTGGATCTAACATAATAGTGAGAGTCCAGTCCATAGTGGATCCAACATAATAGTGTGAGAGTCCAGTCCATAGCGGAGCTAACATAATAGTGAAAGTCCAGTCCAGCAGGAGACCATCCCGAGCGGAGACAGGTCAGCTTTGCAGAGATGTCCCCAACCGATGCACAGGCGAGCGGTCCACCCCGGTTCCCAACTCTTCAAAATGGTCGGTGTGAATCATACAAAATCTACGTTTCTAGCATTTTTCAGCAAAAAATATCACATGGTCTTTTGATTATTCAGCAGCATAGAAGTGACAAATGTATAGAACCACACAATCATTGTGGTAATGTGACATTTACGTACTGCTTAACACAACATCCCAGTCAGTCCCACTAGACATAGCTCTGTCTCAGCGTGTGTGTGTGTGTGTGTGTGTGTGTGTGTGTGTGTGTGTGTGTGTGTGTGTGTGTGTGTGTGTGTGTGTGTGTGTGTGTGTGTGTGTGTGCGTGTGCGTGTGCGTGTGCGTGTGCGTGTGTGCGCAAGTCTGTCTTTCCGCTCCATTACCTCGGGTAGACACAGATCAGACTGTTGTGTCACACCAACCGTCTCCCCTGCTCTCATCCTACCGCTGCAGCAGCAACTCCTGGGAGGCTCGACAACGTAAATAACAAGCGCGTCTCGCTCTCGAAAAGCAGCGCTCTTGTGTACGTTTTGGTTTCGACGCTTCTGTAACCGCAAACGCACCGTGGGAAGTACAATTTATTTTGGATCCCCTCCTGGGGGGTTTGAACCCCGCCTCAGCGCTCTGGCGGTCACGTTTTTTTAAAGCATCTTCTCCGGCCTGCCCTCTGGCTTTGTTGCGATAGCAAGAGTTCTGTTGGTTTTGGATGTGACGCAATGCACGATAGCTGAGGTGTCTTTTGGCTTTTATCAACACTCATTATCATGTCAGAAAGACCCGCAAAGTGACACATTTTATGCGCTCAGAAATAAAAAAAATATATAGAAATATAGTCTTTTCAGCAATTTCTTTTTATAATTTTAAATTTGCTGGATGACTTAAGGTGCTGATTAAAATTAATTCAGTTTTGGTGTCGGCTGTCGTGTTTTAAATTCCTCAGTTGTTTGTGGATTTTATTTAGGAAATATATACAGCCACCCCAAAAGGGACAAGCGGTAAAAAATGGATGGATGGATTACTATACTATGACTCTTACAACGGAGGATGTGTTTTGTTATGCATTTCCCTGCGTTTGAGTCATGGAATGCGCTGGTGATGCAACAGAGTTAAATGTCAGCGTGCAAATGTTTCTGTTGTCTGGATCAACCACTGTGCCGCGGCACACTAGTGTGCAGTGAGATACAGTCTGTTTTGCCTAGAGGAGATTATCCAATTTCACCCATTTCAGTTCCAAATATTTTTTCGCAAACCAGTCATTATAGTCTGCAAATGATGTGTTATTGTTGAGTGTCTGTGCTGTCTAGAGTAATACTCTTTCATATCACTAGGTGGCAGCCAGTAGCTAATTGCATTGTAAATGCAGCTTAAACCAAAAATAAACAAAAGGTGAGTTCCCTTAAGAAAAGCCATCAGAGCTTAGGGAAGGCTATGCAGAAGGAAACTATACCTGAACTGGCTACAAAGTCAACAAAAACAGAATGCTGGACGACAGCAAAAACTTACTGTAGAGCAGAGACAGCGTCCACAATGTACATCCGAACATGACATGACAATCAACAATGTTCCCACAAAGAAGGATAAAAACAACTGAAATATTCTTGATCGCTAAAACAAAGTAGATGCAGGAAATATCGCTCAAAGGAAGACATGAAACTGCTACAGGAAAATAGCAAAAAAAGAGAAAAAGCCACCAAAATAGGAGCGTAAGACAAGAAGTTAAACACTCCAAAGAGAAAAACAGCAAAAAAGTCCAAATAAGTCAGGGTGTGATGTGACAGGTGGTGACAGTACACCTACTTTGAGACAAGAGCTATAGTCATGCATGCTTGGTTATGCTTTAAAGTCACATCCAACAATTGCGACAACGACTTTTTACTGTCAACTGAGTTTATGATTTCTGCTGGTGGTGTGCCTCTGG
>NC_084628.1:38151649-38209149 GCF_033978795.1 Nerophis ophidion | reverse complement strand
CTCCCTCTCCGTTTTGTAGATCTCGGGTCAACTCAATGGAACACAAAGTTGTGTGATAACTTATGTAGAATTATTCTGACGGTATAAAATCAAGCTTTTAGGCATGGAGACTGTTTTTGCAAACATGAAAGAATGGGCCGCTGTCTGTGATTTCCAGCGTGGAACTGTGCAAAAAATCCAGTCGTGAAATTTCCTCGCTCATAAATATTCCAAAGTGAACTATCTGCATTATTATAAGAAAATGGAAGAGTTTGGGAACAACAGCAACTCAGCCACCAAGTGGTAGGCCACGTAAACTGATATAAAAGGGGTCAGCGGACTGCATTGTGCCGAGTGTGTTTGTCCACCCATTCAAATGATGAGAATCAGGTGTCCTAATCACTTTGCCCGGCCATAAGTGTGTATGTCAGGTTCAAACACCGATGATATGTGTTGGACAAGACAAGAAGCAAAGGAAATCAAACAGAGACAGGATTCAATTTAGCTCACGAGGAGAGCGCCTGTGTGCCTGCACCCTGGTACAGCGTCACCACAGCGCTCTAAAGGCAGTCCCAAGGCGCTCTTCCTTTATTTGGGCAATTTCTGGTTACATGACATTACATTATATTACGAGCTGCCTTTAAGGAGAGGGGGGTCATAAACAGCTGTTGCACTCGGTCATAAACAGTTCAAAGAAAAGGTGCCTGGAGCGGTGTCAGGTTTGCTCCCTCTCCATTTTGTAGATCTCGGGTCAACTCAATGGAACACAAAGTTGTGTGATAACTTATGCACAATTATTCTGACAGTGTAAAATCAAGCACTTAGGCATGGAGACTGTTTCTCCAAACATTCGTAAAAGAATGGGCCGCTCTCAGTGATTTCCAGCGTGGAACTGTCATAGGATGCCACCTGTACAAAAAATCCAGTCGTGAAATTTCCTCGCTCCTAAAGTCAACTGTCGGCTTTATTATAAGAAAATGGAAGAGTTTGGGAACAACAGCAACTCAGCCACCAAGTGGTTGGCCATGTAAACTTATAGAGAGGGGTCAGCGGACTGCATTGTGCTCAGTGTGAGATTTGGTGGAGGAGGAATTATGCTGTGGGGTTTGATTTTTAGGAGTTGGGCTTGGCCCTTTAGTTCCAGTAAAAGGAACTGTGGAAGTCGCTTTCTAGTCAGACTAGGCATGAGAGCCAAGCGTTCAGGTTTAACAAGGTTTTTAATGAAAATGTCAACAAAAGTTTTCTCTCCTAGTAGACCGTGACATTTCACTCACGTCCGTGTCCTCTCTCCCCTCCTGCTCCCGGCCGCTTACTGTTAAAGACAACAGATGTGTCTCGCCATCAGCACTGCCACACCCCCCCGTCTAATGGTGCTCTGTCCTCAGCACCATGGACAGAGGCGGTGACTTTTGCTCCTGCAGGCAGCGCTGGCTACATCCCCCTCCACAGGAACTTTGAAAGCTCCTTTTGGACAATTCCATGCTCCCAACCTTGTGGGGAACAGTTTGGAGCAGGGCCCTTTCGTCTTCAAAGCAAAGTCCGTAAAGAAATGGATGACAGGGTCTGGTGTGGATGAACTTGACTGGCCTGCACAGAGTCCTGACCTGAATGCGATAGAACACCTTTGGGATTAGAACGGAGACTGAGAGCCAGGGCTTCTCCACCAACGTCAGTGTGTGACTGCTTTTGGAAAAATGGTGGAAAATTCCTATAAGCGCACCCTGCAACCTTGTGGACAGCCCTCCCAGAAGAGTTGAAGCTATAATAGCTGCAAAAGGTGGACCGGCATCATATGGAACCCTATGGGTTAGGAATGGGATGGCACTTCAAGTTCTTATGTGAGTCAAGGCAGGTGGACAAATACTTTTGGTTACATAGTGTATGTCAGTGGGGGGTCTTTCTTTTTGGAGTGTGCTGCCATGATAATCACATGCAGATCCAAAGCAGTGCAATATACTCTCCAAATCCTGGTTTTTATGACCGAGCAGTATGTCAAAGTGTCCTCTAACACTTATCGGTCCCACCAGCCTGACTTTCTAGCAGCTTCCTTCGAAAGTTGCGACAGAATATGAGATGCTTTGAGGCATATTTGTTGCAATAACATTGAATCCACTTGGTATTTCATGGATTTATGTATTTTTTTTAACATTAACCTCCAAAAGCACAGGCTTTCAACATATACTGTATTGATGTTTTACTCGTTTTATACCCAGACTTACAGTAAAAGAAGACACTAGATGCTAGGGTTGGACTGTATACCTGGATTAGTATAGCACCGCGATACTAATGAATCATATTCAGTACTATACCGCCTCTGAAAAAGTACTAGTCCAATTGTGCAGTATCATCCAAAACTAATGTAAAGTATCAAAGAAGAGAAGAATAAGTGATTATTACATTTTAACAGAAGTGTAGATGGAACATGTTAAAAGAGAAAATAAGCAGATATTAACAGTATGAACAAGTAGATTAATAATCAATTTTTACAGCTTGTCCTTAATAATGTGTACAAAATCATAGGTGTATAAATGACACAATATGTTACTGCATATGTCAGCAGACTAATTAGGAGCCTTTGTTTGTTTATTTACTACTAAAAGACAAGTTGTCCAGTATGTTCACTATTTTATTTAAAAAAAACTTACAATAATAAACAAATGTTTAATGTACCCTAAGATTTTTGGTTAAAATAAAGACATTAATGCCATTTTTTGTGACTTTTTTTTAAAAAAAGTACCGAAAAGTATCTAAATAATTTTGGTACCGGTACCAAAATATGAGTATCGGGGAAACACTACTAAATGGCAGTAAAAGTACATACTCAGAGTCAAATTATAGTATTTAAATTTAATTTAAATGTTCATTTTATGAATGTACAACTGTTTGTTTATGTAAAACGGTTGGTTTATTTTGTTGACCACTGACCGAAGAAATAATAAACTAAACTAGCTGAACTAATTCATTGTAACGAGTAACAGAAATAATAATTATTACAGAAAAAAAACCCATCAAAGACGTCCTTATTGGCAGTTGAGATTCTCCGTGTTTAAATTTGTGTTGGTCCCACATTGATTTATGTTCCAACACGTCACAAAAACATGTGAACTGATGGTTTGACTTATAGCGGTCATTTTTTTTGGTAAATGAGACACGATGAGTGATTGTCATCACACCTCAACTAGGGTTGTACGGTATACCGGTATTGGTATAGTACCGCAGTACTAATGAATCATATTCAGTACTATACCGCCTCTGAAAAGTACCGGTCCAAATGTGTAGTATCATCCAAAACTAATGTATAGAATCAAAGAAGAGAAGATTGATTATTACATTTTAACAGAAGTGTAGATAAAACATGTTAAAACGGAAAATAAATGAACATTTACAGTGAATGAACAAGTACATTAATAATCAATTTCTACCGCTTGTCCTTTATAATGTTGACAAATTATTAGAATGGAAAATGACAATAGGTTGCTGCATACGTCAGCAGACTAATTAGTAGTCTTTGTTTGTTTACTTACTACTAAAAGACAAGTTTTGTAGTATGTTCACTATTTTATTTTACGGACAAAATTGCAATAATAAACAGATTTTTTTGTTAAAAGAAAGCCAATAAGGCCATTTTTTGTGGTACCCTTTATTTACAAAAGTACCGAAAAGTAGCAAAATAATTTTGGTACCGGTACCAAAATATAGGCAGTAAAAGTACATACTCAGAGTCAAATTATAGTATGTTTTAATTCATTTTAAAGATAATTTTTACAGAAAGAAACCCCACCAAAGACGTCCTTATTTTCCGTTGACATTTTCCGCGTTTAAATTTTTGTTGGTCCCACATTGATTTATGTTCCAACACGTCACAAACAAGTGTGAACTGCTGGTTTGACTTATAGCGCTCATTTTTCTCGGTAAATGAGACACGATGAGTGATTGTCATCACACCTCAACTAGGGTTGTACGGTATACCGGTATTGGTATAGTACCGCGGTACTAATGAATCATATTCAGTACTATACCGCCTCTAAAAAAAAGTACTGGTCCAAATGTGTGGTATCATCCAAAACTAATGTAAGTTTTAAATCATTTTAACGATAATTTTCACAGAAAGAAACCCCACCAAAGGCGTCCTTATTTTCTGTTGACATTCTCTGTGTTTAAATTTGTGTTTGTCCCACATTGATTTATGTTCCAACACGTCACAAAAACATGTGAACTGCTGGTTCGAACTATAGCGGTCATTTTTCCTGGTAAATGAGACACGATGAGTGATTGTCATCACAGCTCAACTAGGGTTGTACGGTATACCGGTATTGGTATAGTACCGCGGTAGTAATGAATCATATTCAGTACTATACCGCCTCTAAAAAAAGTACTGGTCCAAATGTGTGGTATCATCCGAAACTAATGTAAGTTTTAAATCATTTTAACGATAATTTTTACAGAGAGAAACCCCACCAAAGGCGTCCTTATTTTCCGTTGACATTCTCTGTGTTTAAATTTGTGTTGGTCCCACATTGATTTATGTTCCAACACGTCACAAAAACATGTGAACTGCTGGTTCGAACTATAGCGGTCATTTTTCCTGGTAAATGAGACACGATGAGTGATTGTCATCACAGCTCAACTAGGGTTGTTCCCTTAGGGTTGCTCCTAAGGGAAAAAACCTCCATAGCAAAGCATGTATACATATTACAAGGTACATCTCGAGATATCTAGCAACAAAGGGAAGGGAGTGCGGGGTCATGATGGTAGGCCGCAGCTCTCCCTATGGGATTTGCGTCTAGGGCGTTGGGTTGAGGGAGAGGGGGTAAAGTAATAAAACATGTTTCTTACATGTACTATTATCACTGTAGGATGAGGAATAGCTAAACATGCTTCACTACACACCCTCCCTCACCGGCGTCACAATGTAAACAAACGCCATGGGTGGAACTACACCTGACATCCACTGTAATGATACCAAGTACAGGCACATATCTAGTTAATACTACTATGATATTTTTTGGCATCAAAAAATCTTCTTTCAATTTTTTTAATGTATATTATGTATATTAACTCAGTTAATACGTCCCCTGACACACTGAATACGACAAATGTATGATCCTGTAACTACTTGGTATCGGATCGATGCCTAAATTTGCGGTATCACCCAAAACTAGTGTAAAGTATCAAAGAAGAGAAGAATAAGTGATTATTACATTTTAACAGAAGCGTGGATAGAACATGTTAAAAGAGAAAATAAGCAGTAAATGAACAAGTAGATTCATAATCAGTTTTTACAGCTTGTCCTTTATAATGTGTACAAAAGTACCGAAAAAATGTTGGTTCCTGTACCAAAATATTCGTATAGGGACTATACTAACGTCAACACATCCGTCATGTTTTTATTTGCCTTACCCTGGATAAACAAAGGTTAAAAAAATACACGTAAACGAGATCGTTAATGATTATAAATTATATTACACAAAAACGCTTAGCGGCGTAGACAGGAACAGGAAGTAGGTTGTCGTCTGGCCGTTTGAGCAAAAATAGTTACTATGTTGTTACACAATGCTGCTCCTGCTTCTTCTGCAGAAGAATAAATGGACAAATTGTGCAATGTTGCGAGGCCGTGCATAATTCATGGGGAAAAAGCGACATTGGCGTGTAAAGGATATCACCACATGGGCTCAGGAACACTTCAGAATACCACTGTCAGTAACTACAATCTGTCTTTACATATGTAAGTGCAAGTTCGAACTCTACTATTCAAAGCCAAAGCCATTTATCAACAACACCCAGAAACGCCACCGACTTCGATGTCCCAGAGCTTATCTAAGATGGACCGATGCAAATTGGAAAAGTGTTCAGTGGTCTGATGAGTCCAAATTTCAAATAGTTATTTGGAGACTGTGGATGTTGTGTGCTCCGGAACAAAGAGGAAAGGAACCATCCGGATTGTTATCGGCGCAAAGTTGAAAAGACCGCATGTGTGATGGTATGGGGGTGTATTAGTGCCCAAGGCATGGGTAACTTACACATCTGTGAAGGCACCATTTCGGTTTTGGAGCATCCAAGCAACGTTATCATGGACGCCCCTGCTTATTTCAGCAAGATAATGCCAAGCTATGTGTTACAACAGCGTAGCTTCGGAGTAAAAGAGTGCGGGTACTAGACTGGCCTGCCTGTAGTCCAGACCTGTCTCCCATTGGAAATGTGTGGCGCATTATAAAGCCTAAAATACCACAACGTCGACTTAGGACAACTTGAGCTGTATATTAAGCAAGAATGGGAAATAATTCCACCTGAGAAGCTTAAAAAATGTGTCTCCTCAGTTCCCAAACCTTTACTGAGTGTTGTTAAAAGGAAAGGCCATGTAACACAGTGGTAAAAATGCCTTTTTTGCAATGTGTTGCTGCCATTAAATTATAAGTTAATGATTATTTGCACAGAAAAAATTTAGTTTCTCAGTTCAAGGGAAGAGAATTGAAGTGAATTATATTTTTATATAGCGCTTTTCTCTAGTGACTCAAAGCACTTTACATAGTGAAACCCAATATCTAAGTTACATTTAAACCAGTGTGGGTGGCACTGGGAGCAGGTGGGTAAAGTGTCTTGCCCAAAGACACAACGGCAGTGACTAGGATGGCGGAAGCGGGAATCGAACCTGCAACCCTCAAGTTGCTGGCACGGCCGCTCTACCAACCGAGATATGCCCCCACAACCCCAGTTCAAACATTAAATATCTTGTCTTGCCAATTAGCATTTTCACTCGTTGGATAGTTACAAATAAGTGTTTGACGGGCATCCCTCAACTTTCTCAGTCTTTTTTGCCACTCATGCCAGCTTTTTTGCAACATGCTGCAGGCATCAATTTCTAATATTTGCAAAAAATAACAAAGTTTTCCAGTTTGAACGTTAAATATCTTGTCTTTGCAGTCAATTCAACTGAATATAAGTTGAAAATAATTTGCAAATTATTGTATTCTGTTTTTATTTACCATTTACACAACCTGACAACTTCACTCTTGTCATTAAAACTCATTTAGATTTCATGTAATAGGTGTGCATAAAGGTATTCAAAGGTATTTAAAACTTAATGGTATTACTTGTGTGAAGAAAAGCCTTCCACTCAACTCTCTGCTGCTCTCTCCTGGCGGGAAGGTGGTTGTGCGACTAGAAATAATAAATCCGCCGTGTCCTCCTTGCAGTGACCTGAAGCTCCGCGTGCGCATCCTCATCGACGGCACCCTCATCATCTTCCGGGTCAAGCCGGAGGACGCCGGGAAGTACACCTGCAGTCCGAGCAACAGCCTCGGCATCTCGCCCTCGGCCTCGGCCTACCTGATTGTTCAGTGTGAGTGTCGCCGTGGCAACCCGGGGCGGAGAGATATTGTTATTTGGGCTTATTGGACCTTAATTAGAATAAAAACTAAGAATCATTTTTTTATATGATGTACTTAGTCCATGAGTACACATACGTGTACGTCATGTTTAGTGACATGCTCATTCTGATTTTTACACTTTTTTTTCCTCCAAATTCCATTGTATATTATACTCTTGTGACACCACCAGATGGCAGTATAAGTGTCGTCATAAGTGGCCGTAAGACCCCAATTCAGTAGTATGCACGATTTTGGAAATAAGAGCTAAAAGGTGCACTAAGCCTTTAGAGGTTTTTTAAAAGGCTTACTGTAGGTGAGGGAGGGGTTCACATAGCAACGTATCAATCCCCCTTTCATGGCGTCTGCACGAAACGAGCCGCCGTCCTCAGCTAATTTGCTCCCAAGTTGCTATTGGGCATTGATTTCTGTGCTTAGTCCATGAGTACACAAACGTGTACATCATGTTTAGTGACATACTAATGCTTATTTTTACTTTTTTTTACCCCCCAATATCCATTGTGTGTTATACTCTTCTGACACCACCAGATGGCAGTATAAGTGTCCACATAAGTGGCTGTAAGACCCCAATTCAGTAGTGTGCACAATTTTGGAAATAAGAGCTAAAAGGTGCACTAAGCCTTTGGAGGTTTTTAAGGGGCTTACTGTAGGTGAGGGGGGGGGTTCACATAGCAACGTATCAATCCCCTTTCATGGCGTCTGCATGAAACGAGCCGCCGCCCTCAGCTAATTTGCTCCCCTTGTAGCTATTGGCCATTGATTTCTGTGCTTAGTCCATGAGTACACAAATGTGTACATCATTTTTAGTGACATGCCAATGCTTATTTTTACACTTTTTTCCCTCTAAATTCCATTGTACGTTATACTCTTCTGACACCACCAGATGGCAGTATAAGTGTCCACATAAGTGGCCGTAAGACCCCAATTCAGTAGTATGCACGATTTTGGAAATAAGAGCTAAAAGGTGCACTAAGCCTTTAGAGGTTTTTTAAAGGGCTTACTGTAGGTGAGGGAGGGGTTCACATAGCAACGTATCAATCCCCCTTTCATGGCATCTGGATGAAACGAGCCGCCGCCCTCAGCTAATTTGCTACCACGTTGCTATTGGCCATTGATTTCTGTGCTTAGTCCATGAGTACACAAACGTGTACGTCATGTTTAGTGACATGCTAATGCTTATTTTTACACTTTTCTCCCTCCAAATTTTATTGTATGTTATACTCTTCTGACACCACCAGATGGCAGTATAAGTGTCCACATAAGTGGCCGTAAGACCCCAATTCAGTAGTATGCACGATTTTGGAAATAAGAGCTAAAAGGTGCACTAAGCCTTTAGAGGTTTTTTAAAGGGCTTACTCTAGGTGAGGGAGGGGTTCACATAGCAACGTATCAATCCCCTTTAATGGCGTCTGCATGAAACGAGCCGCCGCCCTCAGATAATTTGCTCCCCAAGTTCCTATTGGCCATTGATTTCTGTGCTTAGTCCATGAGTACACAAACGTGCATGTCATGTTTAGTGACATGCTAATGCTTATTTTTACACTTTTTCCCCTCCAAATTCCATTGTATGTTATACTCTTCTGACACCACCAGATGGCAGTATAAGTGTCCACATAAGTGGCCATAAGACCCCAATTCAGAAGTGTACACGATTTTGGAAATAAGAGCTAAAAGGTGCACTAAGCCTTTAGAGGTTTTTTAAAGGGCTTACTGCAGGTGAGGGAGGGGTTCACATAGCAACGTATCAATCCCCTTTCATGGCGTCTGCATGAAACGAGCCGCCGCCCTCAGCTAATTTGCTCCCCAAGTTGCTATTGGCTATTGATTTCTGTGCTTAGTCCATGAGTACACAAACGTGTACGTCATGTTTAATGACATGCTAATGCTTATTTTTACACTTTTTTTCCTCCAAATTTCATTGTCTGTTATACTCTTCTGACACCATCAGATGGTAGTATAAGTGTCCACACAAGTGGCCGTAAGACCCCAATTCAGTAGTGTGCATGATTTTGGAAATACGAGCTGAAAGGTGCACTAGCCTTTTAGATGTTTTTAAAGGGCTTACTTTAAGGGGTTCACATAGCAACGTATCAATCCCTCTTTCATGGCGTCTGCATGAAACAATGGCCGCCCTCAGCTAATTTGCCCAACAAGTTGCTATTGGCCATTGATTTCTGTGCTTAGTCCATGGGTACACAAACGTGTACGTCATGTTTAGTGACATGCTAATGCTTATTTTTACACTTTTTTTTCCTCCAAATTTCATTGTATGTTATACTCTTCTGACACCATCAGATGGTAGTATAAGTGTCCACACAAGTGGCCGTAAGACCCCAATTCAGTAGTGTGCACAATTTTGGAAATGAGAACTAAAATGTGCACTAAGCCTTTAGAGGTTTTTTAAACGGCTTACTTTAAGGGGTTCACATAGCAACGTATCAATCCCTCTTTCATGGCGTCTACATGAAACAATGGCCGCCCTCAGCTCATTTGCCCAACAAGTTGCTATTGGCCATTGATTTCTGTGCTTAGTCCATGGGTACACAAACGTGTACGTCATGTTTAGTGACATGCTAATGCTTATTTTTACACTTTTCTCCCTCCAAATTTTATTGTATGTTATACTCTTCTGACACCACCAGATGGCAGTATAAGTGTCCACATAAGTGGCCGTAAGACCCCAATTCAGTAGTATGCACGATTTTGGAAATAAGAGCTAAAAGGTGCACTAAGCCTTTAGAGGTTTTTTAAAGGGCTTACTCTAGGTGAGGGAGGGGTTCACATAGCAACGTATCAATCCCCTTTAATGGCGTCTGCATGAAACGAGCCGCCGCCCTCAGATAATTTGCTCCCCAAGTTGCTATTGGCCATTGATTTCTGTGCTTAGTCCATGAGTACACAAACGTGCATGTCATGTTTAGTGACATGCTAATGCTTATTTTTACACTTTTCTCCCTCCAAATTTTATTGTATGTTATACTCTTCTGACACCACCAGATGGCAGTATAAGTGTCCACATAAGTGGCCGTAAGACCCCAATTCAGTAGTATGCACGATTTTGGAAATAAGAGCTAAAAGGTGCACTAAGCCTTTAGAGGTTTTTTAAAGGGCTTACTCTAGGTGAGGGAGGGGTTCACATAGCAACGTATCAATCCCCTTTAATGGCGTCTGCATGAAACGAGCCGCCGCCCTCAGATAATTTGCTCCCCAAGTTGCTATTGGCCATTGATTTCTGTGCTTAGTCCATGAGTACACAAACGTGCATGTCATGTTTAGTGACATGCTAATGCTTATTTTTACACTTTTTTCCCTCCAAATTCCATTGTATGTTATACTCTTCTGACACCACCAGATGGCAGTATAAGTGTCCACATAAGTGGCCAAAAGACCCCAATTCAGTAGTGTGCACAATTTTGGAAATAAGAGCTAAACGGTGCACTAAGCCTTTAGAGGTTTTTTAAGGGGCTTACTGTAGGTGAGGGAGGGGTTCACATAGCAACGTATCAATCCCCCTTTCGCGGCGTCTGCATGAAATGAGCCGCCGCCCTCAGCTAATTTGCTCCCCAAGTTGCTATTGGCCATTGATTTCTGTGCTTAGTCCATGAGTACACAAACGTGTACGTCATGTTTAATGACATGCTAATGCTTATTTTTTACACTTTTTTTCCTCCAAATTTCATTGTATGTTATACTCTTCTGACACCATCAGATGGTAGTATAAGTGTCCACACAATTGGCCGTGAGACCCCAATTCAGTAGTGTGCACAATTTTGGAAATGAGAACTAAAATGTGCACTAAGCCTTTAAAGGTTTTTTTAAGGGGATTGCTGTAGTTGAGGGAGGGGTTCACATAGCAACATATCAATCCCCCTCTAATGGCGTCTGCATTAAAGGTGCCGCCGCCCTCAGCTAATTTGCTCCCAAGTTGCTATTTGCCTTTGATTTCTGTGCTTAGACCATCAGTACACATACGTGTACATCATGTTTAATGACATGCTAATGCTTACTTTTACACTTTTTTTCTCTCCAAATTCCATTGTATGTTATACTCTTCTGACACCATCAGATGGTAGTATAAGTGTCCACATAAGTGGCCGTAAGACCCCAATTCAGTAGTGTGCACAATTTTGGAAATGAGAACTAAATGTGCACTAAGCCTTTAGAGGTTTTTTAAAGGGCTTACTGTAGGTGAGGGAGGGGTTCACATAGCAACGTATCAATCCCGCTTTCATGGCGTCTGCATGAAACAATCGCCACCCTCAGCTAATTTGCTCCCCAAGTTGCTATTGGCCATTGATTTCTGTGCTAAGCCCTGAGTGGGGGATTCCTTAGTGACACCCGCCCTGAGTGGATTTTTCCCCAGCTTGACTAAATTCCCCCATATTGATCTTCTGACGTTGCAGACCCCGCCCGGGTGATCAATATGCCCCCGGTCATCTACGTCCCTCGCAAACTGCCAGGAATCATACGCTGCCCGGCGGACGCCAACCCTCCTGTGACATCGGTGAAGTGGGAGAAAGACGGCTACCCCCTGAGAGTGGAGAAGGTCAGGACCCCTGAGGGGTGACTCGCGGTCGCCATGCCATGTTTAAAGTGGTTTAAGCATGTGTGTGTGTGTGTGTGTGTGTGTGTGTGGTGTTTAGTACCCCGGTTGGAGCCTATTGCCAGACGGAAGTATTCGCGTGGCAGAGGCCACGGAAGACTCCCTGGGCACCTACACCTGTGTGCCTTACAACGCCCTGGGTACCATGGGCATGTCCCCCCCTGCCACTTTGGTGCTAAAGGTATGACACACTTGTGCATTTACTTAACACATTTCCACAACATACACTTGTAAAGAACATAACATCATGGCTGCCTTGAGTTTCCAATCATTTCTACAATTTTTTTGTGATAGAGTGATTGGAGCACATACTTGTTGGTCACAAAAATAAAATACATTCATGAAGTTTGCTTCTTTTATGAATTTATTATGGCTCTACTGAAAATGTGAGCATGTCATGCTTTAAAGGGGAACATTATCACAATCTCAAAAGGGTTAAAAACAATAAAAATCAGTTCCCAGTGGCTTGTTGTATTTTTTGATGTTTTTTTTCAAAATTTTACCGGTCTCGGAATATCCCTAAATAAAGCTTTAAAGTGCCTTATTTTCGCAATCTTCGAAACCACTGTCCATTTCCCTGTGACGTCACACAATGCTGCCAATGTAAACAAACAATGGGAATAGCACAGCAAGATATAGCGACATTAGCTCGGATTCAGACTCGGATTTCAGCGGCTTAAGCGATTCAGCAGATTACGCATGTATTGAAACAGATGGTTGGAGTATGAAAGTATTGAAGAAGAAACTGAAGCTATTGACGCTATTCATAGCCATAGCATGGCCGAATAGCTGCGTTAGCATCGCCGGTAAAATGCGCAGACCAAACGATCAGGACTTTCGCATCTTGTGACACTGGAGCAACTTAAATCCGTCGATTGGTAAGTGTTTGTTTCGCATTAAATGTGGGTGGGAGGAAACGTATTATAGTTGCAAATGCATCTACAGGTTATCCATACATCTCTGTGCCATGTCTGCTTTAGCACCGCCGGTAATTAGCATGTTAGCATCGATTAGCGTAGCATGTTAGCATCGATTGGCTGGCAGTCACGCCGCGACCAAATATATCTGATTAGCACATAAGTCAACATCAACAAACTCACCTTTGTGATTTCGTTGACTTTATCGTTGCAAATGCATCTGCAGGTTATCCATACATCTCTGTGCCATGTCTGTCATCGCCGGTAAAATGTGGAGACACTCTGGCACATTCAATGGGGGTCTGGCGGCAGACACTTTGGCATCTTCGGGCCAGTGGTGCAACTTGAATCCCTCCCTGTTAGTGTTGTTACACCCTCCGACAACACACCAACGAGGCATGATGTCTACAAGGTTCCAAACAATAGTCGAAAATACGGAAAATAACAGAGCTGAGACCCGGTGTTTACAATGTGTTGAAAATGAAAATGGCGGGGGTGTTACCTCGGCGACGTCACATTCTGACGTCATCGCCTCCAGAGCGATAAACAGAAAGGCGTTTAATTCGCCAAAATTCACCCATTTAGAGTTCGGAAATCGGTTAAAAAAATATATGGTCTTTTTTCTGCACCATCAAGGTATATATTGACACTTGCATAGGTCTGCTGATAATGTTCCCCTTTAAGCCGACCACTTTTCTACATCATAGCAATTCCATAACGAACACAGGTTCGCTTGTGCAGCCGTACCTATTGTTGTGGCCCTAATGTTTGTGTTGTTGTTTTGTTCCATCAAGGATCCCCCTTACTTTAACGTGAGGCCTGGGGGGGAGTACCGCCAGGAGGCCGGCAGAGAGTTAGTAATCCCCTGTGCTGCTTCTGGAGACCCCGATATTCCAAGTATCACTTGGAGAAAGGTGACGTTTTTATTATATCGTTCGATTGTATTACACAAAATAATAATTTATTCTCGTACAATTACATTTTGCCATATTTGGATTTTATTCACAATGACTTTATTGTTTGTTTGACAATTTTGGACACACCTTCTCATTGAATGTTTTCTTTATTTTCTTGACTATTTACACTGTAGATCAGGCCTGGGCAATTATTTTGATTGGGGGGCCAAAGTTACAGAAAAAAAATGTGCCTGGGGGCCGGTATATCTATTTTTAGTAACAAAATCTCACAAAAATGTCTGGTTGAATGCTAAAAATTATATGACAGGCCGCGGTAAAAAAAACATGGAATACATTTTTTTTCTATGAAGGATAAAACACTGAATATTGACAACATATGAACATCACACCCCTTCTCACATATTTTACAATCAAGCGAAATGCAACAAAAATGCAACTAACCAACAAAATATGAACAGACGTTTAAAAGATGTTAAAGGCCTACAGAGAGCCACTACTACCCACCACGCAGTCTGATAGTTTATATATCAATGATGAAATATTAACATTGCAACACATGCCAATACGACCTTTTTAGTTTACTAAATTGCAATTTTAAATTTCCCGCGGAGTTTCCTGTTGCAAAACGTCGCGGAATGATGACGCCTTGGGTTGGAGGGGACATATTAGCTCAGCACCACTTCCGGCTAAAAGTCGTCTCTTTTCATCGCATAATTACACAGTATTTTGGAGATCTGTGTTGCTGAATCTTTTGCAATTTGTTCAATTAATAATGGAGACGTCAAAGAAGAATGCTGTTGGTGGAAAGCGGTGGATTGCAGCTGCCTTTAGCACCGAGACACAGCCGGTGTTTCTTTGTTTGTTGTGAAGCTTTAACACAGAGCGGTCAAGCGAACATGTTTCTCTACGTCAACCAGCATGTTTTTGGATGGGAAAATTGTGATATTAAGTCGGCTCTTACCGGAGACTTGAGTGGATTACGCGACCTCATCCTGCAGCTCAAAAAGGCAGCTGTGATATTGGCTCCTCGGCTTCTCTCAGAGACACTGGCGTTCCCCGCAGCCATCCGACTTTCTGGTATGACTTTATAATCTCACTAAAATACTACCAACACAATAAGTAGATAGGGGATTTTCCAGAATTATCCTAGTAAATGTGTCTAATTACATCTGAAACGGTCCCACTGCCGCCGCCGTGCTTCACTCTAACTTTCCTCATCCACGAATCTTTCATCCTCGCTCAAATTAATGGGGAAATCGTCGCTTTCTCGGTCCGGATCGCTCTTGCTGCTGGTGGCCATGATTGTAAACAATGTGAGGATGTGAGTAGCCCTAACACGGGTGACGTCACGCGCACATCGTCTGCTACTTCCGGTACAGGCAAGGCTTTTTTATTAGCCATCAAAAGTTCCAAACTTTATCGTCGATGTTCTCTACTAAATCCTTTCAGCAAAAATATGGCAATATCGCGAAATGATCAAGTATGACACATAGAATTAAACCTGCTATCCCCGTTTAAATAAGAAAATCTCATTTCAGTAGGCCTTTAATCCCTGTGTCTGCAAACGAGCAACTAATGCAGTTACATTTTTCCATCACTCACATAAAAAAGTCGTAGACATTGCTTTCTTTTGATGTCCAAAGTCTTGACATTAAATATTTTTGAAATGTTTCAGTTCATGTTTAGTCTGTGGAACGCTCTCCCTGACTACCTGAAGGCACCTCAGACTGTGAATGCTTTTAAAAAAGGCTTAAAAATCCTTCTTTTAAAAAAAGCCTTTTTCATAGATATGCATACTAGTTGTAGCTATTAGGCTGTTCTAGTTTTTACATTCTATTTATGTTATTATGTTTTTATTATT
Organism: Nerophis ophidion; assembly: GCF_033978795.1. Taxonomy (NCBI): domain Eukaryota; kingdom Metazoa; phylum Chordata; class Actinopteri; order Syngnathiformes; family Syngnathidae; genus Nerophis; species Nerophis ophidion. The sequence continues at coordinate 38,193,487 of NC_084628.1, read as the reverse complement.
ATTATTATTATTTGTATTTATTTTTTTTAATACACTGTGGCACTTTGAGGTTGATTGCTTAAGGTAAAGTGCTTTTTTACAAATAAAATCTATTATTATCAGTATTATGTGCGTTTAGAGGCAGCGGGCTCAGGTCGCAATGTCCGTGTAGGTCAAAGGTGTCCAAATTGCGGTCCGGCGGCTATTCGAGGCCCACAAATTATGTTTGAAAAAATTACAATGTTGACTAAGTTGAAATGTAACAAGAAAAAGTCGCAATGTTGACTATAATGACAAAAAGTAGTTTTTTGTAGCTGTTTTTTTTTTTAAATAATAATGAATCAAAATCAATGTTATGAATTATTGATTTATTTAAGGCTCCATTTATTTAATCTCAAATATATTTGTTGAAAGAAAATCGTGCATACTTTTTGTTTGCCACATAAAAAACTAGTTTTCTTTGACAAAAATGGCATAAAACACAAAAAAATATGTATGAGAAATAAATATAATAATCAAGAGATAGATTTGAAGTTTATCAAGAGTGGGCCTGGGGAATTATTTTGCCTGGGGGGCCAAATTTAGAGTAAAAAAAAAATGTTCCTGGGGGCCGGTATATCTATTTTTAGGAAGAATGATACAAAACCTCACAATAATGTCTGATTGAATGCAAAAAACGTTATGATATACCGCCTTAAAATAACAGAATGGAATTTTAAATGTTTCTATGAAGGGTAAAACACTGAATATTGATAACATATGAACAGCACACCCCCCCTCCATCCACATATTTTACAATCAGTGATATATCACTAAGTTTAGAACTTTGTTGTAAAAATCTCCTTCCACGTCTGTCCCTGACACCCACATTTCAGGCTCTGGAAACACTCTGTGGAAACGCTCCCCACCCACACTGCTTGGTGCCTCGTCTGAGCTGCTGTGACTTAGATGACCGTAGTAACTAATTACATGACCATAGTATATAATCCAAAATTGCAGATTCCAACCACTGAAATACTTAGAATAGTTGAAGACTTCCAGTCATTATAAAACATGAGTGCACATCATAATGGCAGCTACACTTTACAGCAGGGGTGCCCACACTTTTTCTGCAGGCGAGCTACTTTTCAATTGACCAACTCGAGGGGATCTACCTCATTTATATATATCATTTATATTTATTTATTTATGAAAGAGACATTTTTGTAAACAAGTTAAATGTGTTTAATGATAATACAAGCATGTGTAACACATATAGATGTCTTTCTTTCACAAAGACAAGAATATAAGTTGGTGTATTACCTGATTCTGATGACTTGCATTGATTGGAATCAGACAGTAATGATGATAACGCCCACTTTTTCAAATGGAGGAGAAAAAAAGTTGTCCTTTCTGTACAATACCACATGAAAGTGGTTGGTTTTTGGCATCTAATTCATCCAGCTTCCATACACTTTACAAGAAAAACATTGGCGGCAAATTCCGTAGCTTGCTTGATTGACATTCACGGCACCCGAGGGTCTTGTGAGATGACGCTGGCTGCTGCCAGTTCATTATTATGAAAAAATGACAGAGAGGAAGGCGAGAAACACTTTTTATTTCAACAGACTTTCGCGCCGTCCCTTCCGTCAAAACTCTAAAGGCCGACTGCACATTTCCTATCTTCACAATAAAAGCCCTGCTTCATGCTGCCTTCGCTAACAAAATAAGAGTCTCGGAAAGCTGGCGTGCACAAGTGATGTGCACGCCAGCTTTCTGAGGGATCGCTTGTGCACGCCAGTTTTCCGAGACTCTGTATTTAGTTAGCGCAGACAGCATGAAGCAGGGCTTTTATTGTGAAGATAGGAAATGTGCAGTGGGCCTTTAGAGTTTTGACGGAAGGTACGGCGCGAGAGTCTGTTGAAATAAAAAGTGTTTCTCGCCTTCCTCTCGGTCATATTTTCATAATAATGCTCTTGCAGCAGCCAGCATCATCTCACAAGACCCTCCGGTACCGTGAATGTCATTTAAGTGACGTCTTGGTGAAGATTGATGATCACTAATTTTTAGGTCTATTTTTTTTAAAAGCCTGGCTGGAGATCGACTGACACACCCCCCACGGTCGACTGGTAGCTCGCGATCGACGTAATGGGCACCCCTGCTTTACATCTAAAACAATTATTTGGGAATTGTTTTACCCAGGTCTGTTGTAGATTGTCACATCAAAACTATGAATGAACACATGTGGAGTTATGTACTTAACAAAAAAAAAAGTGAAATAACTGAAAACGTGTTTTATGTCAGGTTCAAACACGGTTGACATATTTGACAAGACGAGAAGCAAAGGAATCAAAAAGAGACAGGATTCAATTGAGCTCGTACGGATTCGGCCCACTTCTCCTCGTTTATTTGTTACATGTAATCATGGCTGCATCTGTTTCTAAGGGGAAGGAGGTCATAAACATCTGCCGCACTCAGTCATACACAGTTTAAAGAAAAGGTTCCCGGAGCGGTGTCAGGTCTGCTCCCTTTCTGCGTTGTGAACCTCGGGCCATGACAAGGTCTTCCTGTGGCTGTCCAATAGATCAGGGAATCCGACACCTCCACGACACAGTGGAGTTTTTACAAGTGGTTGGCCTTTTGCTCGGTAAGAACAAAGACAGCTTTTGTCTTTGCGCAGGGCAGCCTGAACCCTTGGGAACACAAGTTTTGTGATCACTTATATACGATCATTCTGACATTTTATATTCTAGTTTCTTCAAAATAGCCACTGTAAAGTATTTTCCGTCTGGGTTCTCCCGGACCACACAACACCCTCACAACCAGGGTGGTAGATTGACAATATGTTTATTTTTCATTTTTTAATTTTTATTTTCAACTCTGGTGCTTTTCAGCTGTCTTCGGGTTTTTCAATGCTTTTCAGCAGTCTTCTTATTCGGATGTTTCTCCAGCAACCCTCACTCTCCTCCAGCTTTCCCTCCACCCCCCCTCCTGCAGTCACCGACGCTGCTAATAAGGAGATATTCACTCACCTGTCATCTGCTCCCCAGCCGGCTCCCGCACATGCCCTGCCCGCAGGGAACGCGTGGACCACATCCCTTCCACAATCACACTTTTCACACTCTTGGCATTCTTTCCATGAGCTTCAAGAGGTGGTCACCTGAAAAGGTGTAAAAGGGCATGCGCTGCTGAGCTCTTTTTTTACAAGAGCTCCAGCGTGTAGGGACCAGGTCAACCCCCCGGTAACTTAGTCGTGCTTACCATCTCCACTGCTGTGCTGTTGATGAAGAGCGGAGTGTCCGTAAGTGGACGAGGATCTCCTTGGTCTTGGTTGGTTCTGCACCAGTCAACCACATGTTTCATAGTGGTTGGTTCATAGATTTGGCGTGGCAATCTACAATGAAAATAGTCGTGCAAATTGATGGAGATATATATTTATATCTGCAAGAGTTTTTATATTCATAGTCATATTTGAAAACAGCTCGTGTTTTTCCATTTGTTCTCTCTCTGTTTGTCCGCTAGTAAACTTTGGGAATGTAAGGAGTAGCTATACTCCCTTCTTACCTCTTCCTGTCTCAGGCTAAGCAGAACAATAGATATGTGTATTCGTTCCAGTAGGTGTGGGCGTGGGAGATATTGAAGCAGACAGCGCGTCCGTAGGGTTTTCAGAATTGAATGTGTTGTTTTTTAGGTTGGTCTCTCCAAAGCTTTGGAGTAAATTGCAAAATACCTATTCTGTTCTGGGTTATCATTTAAAATCAGCTTATGTGTCATCAAAAGAACTTGGGATTGACCAGCAACTTAAATTCCCTCGGAGGAACATCTGGTCCCAACGCAACAAAATAAAGAAAACGTTGAATGAGAAGGTGTGTCCAAACTTTGGGCCTGTACTGTATGTTCTAAGTACACCTGCGTAGAAAGCACTATTAATGATGGCTGTGTGTCCAAGGTGGGGAAGCCGAGCAGGAGCAAGCACAACATCCTCCCCAGCGGCAGCTTGCAGTTCGTGTCCCTCAGCAAGGAAGACCACGGCGAGTGGGAGTGTGTCGCCACCAACGTGGTCACCAGCATCACTGCCAGCACCAGGATCCTGGTCATTGGTACAAGTAGCCGTCACATTTCTCTCATCAGTCTAATTTCCCGCTTCATTTGTGTGGTTCCCGCGAAGAGCCGGCAAGCAGACATCTCTTTAATCTTCTCGCCTCCATCCAATTTGGCCGCCGGCGTCATTAAAAAATGTCATTTAATCTTATCTGTAATGGCTTTATAAGCTTAATTTTGGAGGCTGGATGCGTAATCACAGCGCAGCGCTCATTGCCAAACGCCGTCGGAGGAGCTTTTGTCCCACCGCTCCGCGGACCAAGGACGTCTTTCGTGCACCGTGGATTGGAAGTTTGCAGCCTCAAACGTCAAAAAAATTTGACTTTGATGACTAAATACAGTGACTTTTCCTTTCAATAACCACAACACTCCAGCACCCCTGAGAAGGACAAACAGTAGAGAGTGAATGAATGGATTATTATTCATTAGTCCCTGCAAAAAATGATGTTGCTAAAAACAGTCAGTTCGAAATTGTGTGCAATAAACATAACGTATTTTTCGGACTATAAGGCGCACTTAAAATCCTTTCATTTTCTCAAAACTCAACAGTGCCTAATGTACGGGAACATTTTGGTTGTGCTTACCGACCTCGAAGCTATTTTGTTTGGTACACGGTGTAGTGATAAATTTGACCAGTAGATGGCAGTCACACATAAGAGATACGTGTAATCCAATCCACTTTATTTATATAGCACATTCAAACAACAAAAATGTTAACAAAGTGCTGCGCAAAAATGTTGAAAACAAGATTGCACCCCCCGCCGCCCGCTCTTAAGTGGACAAGCGGTAGAAAAGGAATGGATGGAATATTCAAATACTATCCTTAGCTGAATAAAAACAAAATAAATAAATATAAAAACAACATAAAGGACAAGGAAAAAAATATTTAACCAAAAATTTTAAAAAAGTACATTTGTAAACATACTTTAGTTTGTGTGGACTGCAATATGACTCAAGTAAACAACACTCACATTTTATATGTTTAATTGAAAATATAAAACATAACACATGGTCGCTCAGAAATCTATGTATGTTAACTACATGGCGCATTTAAAATCCTTTCATTTTCTCAAAACTCAACAGTTCCTAGTAATAATAATAGTTTCGGTTGTGCTTACCAACCTTGAAAATATTTTATTTGGTACACGCTGAAATGATAAGTTTAAACAGTACATGGCAGTCACACATAAGAGATATGTGTAGTCCAATCCACTTTATGTATATAGCACATTTAAACAACAACAATGTTTAAAAAGTGCTGCGCAAATATATTAAAAACACGATTGATATGTTCCAGGACCCCCTACAACTCTTAAATGGACAAGCGGTAGAAAAATGGATGGATGTAAGATTTGATTACTATCCTTAGCTCCACCAATGACTGAATAAAAAATAAATAAATATAAGAACAATATAAAAGACAAGGAAAAATATATTTTACCCCCCCCCCAAAAAAAGTACAGTTGTAAACGTACTTTAATTTGTGTAGACTGCAATGTGACTTAAGTAAACAACACCAACATTACACATGGTTGCTCAAAAATCTATGTTGACTATAGGGCGCACTTAAAATCCTTTCAATTTCTCAAAACTCAACAGTGCCTAATGTACGGGATCATTTCGGTTGTGCTTACCAACCATAAAAATATTTTATTTGATACACGGTGAAATGATAAGTTTGACTGACCAGTACATGGCAGTCACACATAAGAGATATGTGTAGTCCAATCCACTTTATTTATATAGCACATTTAAGCAACAACAATGTTTAAAATGTGCTGCGCAAATATATTAAAAACAAGATTGATATGCTCCAGGACCCCCTGCAACTCTTAAAGGGACAAGCGGTAGAAAAATGGATGGATGGAAGATTTGATTACTATCCTTAGCTCCACCAATGACTGAATAATAAAAAAATATAAGAACAATATAAAACACAAGGAAACATATATTTTACCCAAAAAAAAAAAAAAAAAGTACATTTGTAAATGTACTTTAATTTGTGTAGACTGCAATATGACTCAAGTAAACAACACCAACATTACATATGGTTGCTCAAAAATCTATGTTGACTATAGGGCGCACTTAAAATCCTTTCAATTTCTCAAAACTCAACAGTGCCTAAAGTACGGGATCATTTCGGTTGTGCTTACCAACCTTAAAAATATTGTATTTGGTACACGGTGAAATGGCAAGTTTAAACAGTACATGGCAGTCACACATAAGAGATATGTGTAGTCCAATCCACTTTATTTATATAGCACATTTAAACAACAACAATGTTTAAAAAGTGCTGCGCAAATATATTAAAAACAAGATTGATATGCTCCAGGACCCCCTGCAACTCTTAAAGGGACAAGCGGTAGAAAAATGGATGGATGGAAGATTTGATTACTATCCTTAGCTCCACCAATGACTGAATAATAAAAAAATATAAGAACAATATAAAAGACAAGGAAACATATATTTTACCAAAATAAAAATAAAAAGTACATTTGTAAACGTACTTTAATTTGTGTAGACTGCAATATGACTCAAGTAAACAACACCAACATTACACATGGTCGCTCAAAAATCTATGTTGACTATATGGCGCACTTAAAATCCTTGGATGGATTATTATTCATTGGTCCCTACAAAAAAGTATGTTTTTAAAAACATTCTGTTTTAATTTGTGGATTTTCACAATAAAATACCAAAGACTATAAAAATGGGAGCCATTACCTTCCTGCTGGGGGTTAAATCACCAAAAACTATTCCCGGGCGCGGCCACTGCTGCTCCTCACTGCTCCCCTCACCTCCCAGGGTGTGAACAAGGGGATGGGTCAAATGCAGAGAATATTTCCGCCACACCTAGTGTGTTTGGGACAATCATTGGTACTTTAACTAAAATAGACCTGACTAGACCCGCTCATGGGCAGTGCTCCTCATGATCCGGTGCGCCCTATGGTCCGGAAAATAGAGTATATGAACGGTCTAAATGATTAGGTACACCTGCCCAGCATAATAAGATGTGCAAACTAGTCTGCTTCCACAAAGATAATGCTAGTCAGGAGTGTACATGTGTACTTCACGCAAAGAGGGAGTTCTGAGCGGAGCCAATTTTGGGTGTGACAGGTGTCATAATGCAGCCCAGGTCCTAGGTCTCAGGTCTCAGGTCCCCCCCCTCCGTCCTGCTCTGTCATGTGGGTACCGAATTCTGGTACTTTGATAGGCACTTCCTGACCTGATTCACATGACATGAAGGTTGCTATATTTCCAATCCAATCCACTTTATTTGTATAGCACATTTAAACAACATAAATGTTTCCAAAGTGCTGCTCAACGATATTAAAAACAATATTCTAATGTCCTTAGCTCCACCAATGACTGAATAAAGAATAAAACCAATATATAAATAATAATAAAAAATAAATAAATATGTTTAAAAAACGATTTTAAAGGGTAAAACCAATTAGAACAATAAATATAAATAAAAAAAACACAGAAAACACCAATACCTTTGTTGCACACTCGGCCGGTTCAAACACTTGGCGGGGAAATAAGCACTCATGCAGCGTTCAAACCGTTTTGAACTGCCTTTAGGCGATGTTACAGTTTTCCATGCCAACAAAGCAAGATTTCCTGATAGAAAACAGTCGAACATCCTCCATTTTTAAAATGCACTAGCTTGATGCTAATCTATATAGGATTTGCCATACACATGCTACTGATCAGTAGGGAGGGGAATCTTACAACAACTTATAAAAACCTCACAATAATGAATTGAATGCTAAAAACGTTATGACAGACAGCCTTAAAAAACGTAATGGAATTAAACATTTTTTACTGAATGAGACACCCACATGAACATAAAGTATGTGGGGTTTACAATGATAAAGGCCTACTAAAATGAGATTTTCTTATTTAAACGGGGAAAGCAGGTCCATTCTATGTGTCGTACTTGATCATTTCGCGATATTGCCATGTTTTTGCGAAAAGGATTTAGTAGAGAACATCCACGATAAAGTTTGCAACTTTTGGTCGCTAATAAAAAAGCCTTGCATGTACCGGAAGTAGCAGACGATGACGTCACCGGTGTGAGGGCTCCTCACATCCTCACATTGTTTATAATGTGAGCCACCAGCAGTAAGAGCAATTCGGACCGAGAAAGCGACAATTTCCCCTTCAATTTGAGCGAGGATGAAATATTCGTGGATAAGGATATTGATAGTGAAGGACTAGAAGAAAAAAAAAAGGCCATTGCACTGGGAGCGATTCAGATGTTATTAGACACATTTACTAGGATAATTCTGGGAAATCCCTTATCTTTCTATTGTGTTGCTAGTGTTTTAGTGAGTTAAATAGTACCTGATAGTCGGAGGGGTGTGTCCACGGGTGTCTTGAGGCCAGTGTCTGAGGGAAGTCTCGGCAGCTGCATGGACAGCGCAAGCTCCGCAGATCTCCGGTAAGACGCGACTTTTTACCACAATTTTCTCACCGAAATCCGCCAGTTGACAAGTTCGCTTGACCGCTCTGATCCATAGTAAAGCTTCACCTCCGGGAATTTTAGACAAGGAATCACCGTGTGTTTGTGTGGCTAAAGGCTAAAGCTTCCCAACTCCATCTTTCTACTTTGACTTCTCCATTATTAATTGAACAAATTGCAAAAGATTCAGCAACACAGATTTTCCAGAATACTGTGTAATTATGCGATGAAAAGAGACGACTTTTAGCCGCTAGTGGTCCTGGGCTAATATGTCCCCTGCAACCAATAACATCACGCGCACGCATCATCATTTCGCGACGTTTTCAACAAGAAACTCAGCGGGAAATTTAAATTTGTAATTTAGTAAACTAAACCGGCCGTATTGGCATGTGTTGCAATGTTAAAGGGGAACATTATCACCAGACCTATGTAAGCGTCAATATATACCTTGATGGTGCAGAAAAAAGACCATATATTTTTTTAACCGATTTCCGAACTCTAAATGGGTGAATTTTGGCGAATTAAACGCCTTTATGTTTATGGCTCTTTTGGCGATGACGTCAGAACGTGACGTCGCCGAGGTAATACAGCCGCCATTTTCATTTTCAACACATTACAAACACCAGGTCTCAGCTCTGTTATTTTCCGTTTTTTCGACTATTTTTCGGAACCTTGGCGACATCATGCCTGGTCGGTGTGTTGTCGGAGGGTGTAACAACACTAACAGGGAGGGATTCAAGTTGCACCACTGGCAAGAAATCTGCCGCCAGACCCCCATTGAATGTACCAGAGTGTCTGCACATTTTACCGGCGATGACAGACATGGCACAGAGATGTATGGATAACCTGCAGAGGCATTTGCAACGATTAAGTCAACGAAATCACAAAGGTGAGTTTTGTTGATGTTTTTGACTTATATGCTAATCAGACATATTTGGTCGCGGCGTGACTGCCAGCTAATCGTTGCTAACATGCTATGCTAATCGATGTTAACATGCTATTTACCGGCGGTGCTAAAGCAGACATGGCACAGAGATGCATTTGCAACTATATTACTTTTTCTTCCACCCACATTTAATGCGAAAAAAAACACTTACCAATCGAAGGATTTAAGTTGCTCCAGTGTCACAAGATCCGAAAGTCCTGATCGTTTGGTCCGCACATTTTACCGGCGATGCTAACGCAGCTATTCGGCCATGCTATGGCTATGAATAGCGTCAATAGCTATTCGCTCAATAGCTTCAGTTTCTTCTTCAATACTTTCCTACTCAAACCATTTGTTTCTTTTGAATCGCTTAAGCCGCTGAAATCTGAGTCTGAATCCGAGCTAATGTCGCTATATCTTGCTGTGCAATTGGCCATTGTTTGTTTACATTGGCAGCACTGTGTGACGTCACAGGGAAATGGATAGTGGCTTCGAGAGAGCGAAAACAAGGCACTTTAAAGCTTTTTTTAGGGATATTCCGGGACCGGTAAAATTTTGAAAAAAAATTCTAAAAATACAACAAGTCACTGGGAACTGATTTTTTTTAATTGTTTTTAACCCTTTTGAAATTGTGATAATGTTCCCCTTTAAAGGCCTACAGAAAGTCACTACTACCGACCACGCAGTCTGATAGTTTATATATAAATAATGAAATATTAACATTGCAACACATGCCAATACGGCCTTTTTAGTTTACTAAATTGCAATTTTAAATTTCCCGCTGAGTTTCCTGTTGACAACGTCGCGGAATGATGACGCGTGCTTGTGACGTTATTGGTTGGAGGGGACATATTAGCTCAGCACCACTCGCGGCTAAAAGTAATCTCTTTTCATCGCATAATTACACAGTATTTTGGACAACTGTGTTGCTGAATCTTTTGCAATTTGTTCAATTAGTAATGGAGACGTCAAAGAAGAATGTTGTTGGTGGAAAGCGGTGGATTGCACCTGCCTTTAGCACCAAAACACAGCCGGTGTTTCTTTGTTTGTTGTGAAGCTTTAACACAAAGCGGTCAAGCGAGCATGTTTCTCTACGTCAACCAGCATGTTTTTGGATGGGCTCTTACCGGAGACTTGAGTGGATTACGCGACCTCATCTTGCTGCTCAAAAAGGCAGATGTGATCTTGGCTCCTCGGCTTCTCTCAGAGACACTGGCGTTCCCCGAAGCCATCCCACTTTCAGGTATGACTTTATAATCTCACTAAAACACTATCAACACAATAGGCAGATAGGGGATTTTCCAGAATTATCCTAGTAAATGTGTCTAATTACATCTGAAACGCTCACACTGCCACCGCCTGGAGCCGTCGCCTTATCCAATACGACCTTTTTAGTTTACTAAATTGCAATTTTAAATTTCCCGGGAGTTTCTTCTTGAAAACGTTGCATAATGATGACGTGTACTCGTGACTTCACAGACTTTTTGGAAATATGAGCGCTGCACACACACACAGCTAAAAGTAATCTGCTTTAATTGAATAATTACACAGTATTCTGGACATCTGTGTTGCTGAATCCTTTGCAATTTGTTCAATTAATAATGGAGAAGTCAAATTAGAAAGATGGAGGTGGGAAACTTTAGCCTTTAGCCACACAAACACACGGTGATTCCTTGTTTAAAATTCCCGGAGGTGAAGGTGTACTACACACATGTAAGAGGGATGTGTACTATGGCTATGAGTTAGTGTTGTTTTTTTCCCTCGGCCTCAGTCTGGACCCCTCCCCAGGGCCCAGGCTTAGACCGTTTTTTTTTTTTTTTTTTTATTTATTTTTTTAATCTTCTATTTTTTTCTCCCAAATCCCCCCCACTTGTTTACCTGTATCTCACCTTTTTGGTAAGGGGCGCCGGAAGCCGGCAGACCCGTCAGCGATCCTGTTCTGTCTCCCTGTAGTGTTTGTCTGATCTTGAATGGGATTGTGCTGAAAATTTTAATTTTAATTTTCCTGAAGGAATAAATAAAGTACTATCTAATATATCTATCAGGTACTAGTAAACTCACTAAAAACCTAGCAACACAATAGAAAGATAAGGGATTTCCCAGAATTATCCTAGTAAATGTGTCTAAAAACATCTGAAATTTTTTTAACAATTTTTTTTTTTTTTTTTAGTCCGTCGCTATCAATATCTTCAAACACGAATCTTTCATCCTCGCTCAAATTAATGAGGAAATTGTCGTTTTCTCGGTCCGAATAGCTCTTTTTGTTGGAGGCTCCCATTAAAAACAATGTGAGAATGTGAGGAGCCATCAAACATGTGACATCAATCAATCAATCAATGTTTATTTATATAGCCCCAAATCACAAATGTCTCAAAGGACTGCACAAATCATTACGACTACGAGATCCTCGGAAGAACCCACAAAAGGGCAGGGAAAACTCACACCCAGTGGGCAGGGAGAATTCACACCCAGTGGGACGCCAGTGGCAATGCTGACTATGAGAAACCTTGGAGAGGACCTCAGATGTGGGCAACCCCCCCCTCTAAGGGACCGAAAGCAATTGATGTCGAGCGGGTCTAACATGATACTGTGAAAGTTCAATCCATAGTGGCTCCAACACAGCCGCGAGAGTTCAGTTCAAAGCGGATCCAAGACAGCAGCGAGAGTCCGGTCCACAGGAAACCATCCCAAGCGGAGGCGGATCAGCAGCGTAGAGATGTCCCCAACCGATACACGGGCGAGCGGTCCATCCTGGGTCTCGACTCTGGACAGCCAATACTTCATCCATGGTCATCGGACCGGACCCCCTCCACAAGGGAGGAGGGGGACATAGGAGAAAAAAGAAAAGAAGCGGCAGATCAACTGGTCTAAAAAGGAGGTCTATTTAAAGGCTAGAGTATTCAGATGAGTTTTAAGGTGAGACTTAAATGCTTCTACTGAGATAGCATCTCGAACTGTTACCGGGAGGGCATTCCAGAGTACTGGAGCCCGAACGGAAATCGCTCTACAGCCCGCAGACTTTTTTTGGGCTCTAGGAATCACTAATAAGCCGGAGTCTTTTGAACGCAGATTTCTTGCCGGGACATATGGTACAATACAATCGGCAAGATAGGATGGAGCTAGACCGTGTAGTATTTTATACGTCAGTAGTAAAACCTTAAAGTCACATCTTAAGTGCACAGGAAGCCAGTGCAGGTGAGCCAGTACAGGCGTAATTTTATCAAACTTTCTTGTTCTTGTCAAAAGTCTAACAGCCGCATTTTGTATCAGCTGTACTCTTTTTATGCTAGACATGGGGAGACCCGAAAATAATATGTTACAGTAATCGAGACGAGGCGTAACAAACGCATGGGTAATGATCTCAGCGTCTTTAGTGGTCAAAATGGAGCGAATTTTAGCGATATTACGGAGATGAAAGAAGGCCGTTTTAGTAATGCTTTTAATGTGTGCCTCAAAGGAGAAAGTTGGGTCGAAGGTAATACCCAGATTTTTTACCGAGTCACCTTGTTTTATTATTTGGTTGTCAAATGTTAAAGTTGTATTATTAAATAGAGGTCGGTGTATAGCAGGACCGATAATCAGCATTTCCGTTTCTTTGGCGTTGAGTTGCAAAAAGTTAGCGGACATCCATTGTTAAATTTCATTAAGACACGCTTCCAACTGACTACAGTCCGTTGACATCATCGTCTGCTACTTCCGGTAAAGGCAGGGCTTTTCTGTTAGCGACTAAAAGTTGCAAACTTTATCGTGGGGTGTGACAGGTGTCATAATGCAGCCGAGGTCTCAGGTCCTCTCAGGTCATCTCAGGTGCGAGGTGGGCGGGCTCTGCAGGTGACCTCACACATGTGGTCAAACAACTGAAATGTTTTGAGCGCTGGGTTTGTAGTTACATTTGGGAGCTCACGTTTCCTTCCTCTTGGTTTGTGTGATCCACTCAGGCACCAGCCCGCATTCTCCCGGGAACATCCACGTCTTGCCCTCAACCACCTCCGCTAATGTGTCCTGGGAGCCGGGCTACGACGGCGGCTTCGAGCAGACCTTTTCCGTGTGGTACGGCCCAGTGTGAGTGCCCTCTTTTCCTTCATGCTGAGACCAGACTGCAGGGTGGGGTATTAATTCCAATTGCGGAATTAATACCCCACACTTTTAATTTTCCAAAGGAAGTCATCAATCCCCTGTACTATAAATACATTTAGTGGGGCAAAAAAGTATTTAGTCAGCCACCGATTGTGCAAGTTCTCCCACTTAAAATGATGACAGAGGTCTGTCATTTTCATCATAGGTACACTTCAACTGTGAGAGACAGAATGTGAAAAAACAATCCAGGAATTCACATTGTAGGAATTTTAAAGAATTTATTTGTAAATTATGGTGGAAAATAAGTATTTTGGCTCAAAATCTCACGATACATGGCCCCATTCATTCTTTCCTTAACACGGATCAATCGTCCTGTCCCCTTAGCAAAAAAACAGCCCCAAAGCATCATGTTTCCACCCCCATGCTTCACAGTAGGTATGGTGTTCTTGGGATCCAACTCAGTAGTCTTCTTCCTCCAAACACGACGAGTTGGGTTTATACCAAAATGGATACATGGATGATACAGCAGAGGATTGGGAGAATGTCATGTGGTCAGATGAAACCAAAATAGAACTTTTTGGTATAAACTCAACTGGTCGTCAATGGAAAAACAGCACAAGTTATTTTTTTTAGCTGCCAGTTTTTCTACTGTTAAAAAAAAAAATGTACCGTCTTTCCATTTACAGTGATACACCGTTAAAAAAAACCAAGCGTATATTTTACAGTCAACGGAATTTTTACGTCAATTGACAGTCATTTTTATTACTTTGCTGTAATGTTAAGTATTTTTATTTACTTTTATTTAGACAAAAACATGTTTGGACAGTATTATAAAATACTGTAATATTTGTTGCAATATTGGATACTATTAAAGTTTAAATGGTGTGCAATTTCAAGCAGTATATATATTTTTTTCTGTCAAAATGAAAAAAAAAATGTATTACATTTTGTGAGTTTCCTCCGGGTTCCTCGGACCACCGATTACCGACATGACAGCTGCGTTCAGGCTACAGAACACTGATTTATTTTTCAATAATAGTCTCTTTTATGCTTTCCCGCAATTGTCTCTTGTGTGTGTCAGTCTCCAACTCAACTCTCCTCGCCGGCTGCTGCCTTTTAACAGAGCGACAGGTGTTTAGATAAGCAGGCCCAGGTGTGCCATCCATGCACCTGTCGCTGATCTTGAAGCCGGTCCTGGCACGCCCCGCTTCGCTGCAGGTCCACTGGCCACGCCCCCCCCCCAAAACAAGTTTGGACATCCCTGGCTTCAATCAATCAATCAATGTTTACTTATATAGCCCTAAATCACTAGTGTCACAAAGGGCTGCACAAACCACTACGACATCCTCGGTAGGCCCACATAAAGGCAAGGAAAACTCACACCCAGTGGGACGTCGGTGACAATGATGACTATGAGAACCTTGGAGAGGAGGAAAGCAATGGATGTCGAGCGGGTCTAACATGATACTGTGAAAGTTCAATCCATAATGGATCCAACAGAGTCGCAAGAGTCCAGTCCAAAGCGGATCCAACACAGCAGCGAGAGTCCCGTTCACAGCGGAGCCAGCAGGAAACCATCCCAAGCGGAGGCGGATCAGCAGCGCAGAGATGTCCCCAGCCGATACACAGGCAAGCAGTACATGGCCACCGGATCGGACCGGACACCCTCCACAAGGGAGAGTGGAACATAGGAGAAAAAGAAAAGAAATGGCAGATCAACTGGTCTAAAAAGGGAGTCTATTTAAAGGCTAGAGTATACAAATGAGTTTTAAGGTGAGACTTAAATGCTTCTACTGAGGTGGCATCTCGAACTGTTACCGGGAGGGCATTCCAGAGTACTGGAGCACGAAATGAAAACGCTCTATAGCCCGCAGACTTTTTTTGGGCTTTGGGAATCTTTGGGCTTAATCCATTCCATTGTTTAATTCAACATACTGATATTGTCAGGTTCAAACACTGATGGCATCTATTAAACAGCCAAAGAAGCAAGGAATTAAAAAAAGACAGGATTCAATTTAGCTCAATTGAGGAGAAACGTCTGGGCTGTACTCTTTGTACAGTCTCCCACCGCACTCTGACGAAAGATTGTACTTCTCCTCCTTTATTTGGACTTTAACTGATTACATGGCAACCGCTCTTTCTAAAGGCATGGGGGTCGTAAACAGCCGCTGCCTTTGGTCACAAAACAGTTCAAAGAAAAAGTGCCTGGAGAGGGGGGTCAGGTCCTGCTTCCTCTCCGCTAAGGATTGCAATAGACAACAGACACCTTCATGTCGCTTCCCATCCTACACAGTGGAGTTTTACAAGCCTTTTGATTGGTAAGATCAAAGAAAGCTTTTGTCTGCTTGCTGGGAACTCATTGAACCACAAAGTATTGTGATAACTCAGATACAATTATTCTGACAGAAGTACTGAAGGTCTTAAGTGTTGTACTTGCATTCAAATGTTTTAAATTACATTCTTCTCTAAGGTTATATTTCTATTATTTTGTTGAGGATAATTGTTGTATATTCTTGGGTAGCAGGTTATAGTTTGCTTTGTGTATAATTTAACTCTTTGCAAATTCACTATGTCCGAGAATTTTAGTATTTTTGATTCAATAAATAAAGGGTTTTTATGTTTTCGACATCCAACATGATGTATTATGTATATTCTAGTAGTGATATAATTTTCCCTCTGTTTATTTTTGAGGGGTTGTTTGGAGTGCTAATCATATTGTTTCCCAGCTTTAGTGACCTTATTTCCCCCGTGGATCAGCACAAAGTAGTCCACTTGTGTGCAAATTCCAACTTACAACCCGTGAAAGCTCGCCAACATCTTTGCAACATAAACCCAGGGACAAACAGTATAAACGACAGACAGAAGTTCCGTGGACTCGAAAGTAAATTCACGTTAGTGGCAATGAAATAACACTCTGTGTTTTGTTCCACCTCAGGTCAAAGAGAATAGACTTCGGTCCACATGACTGGCATTCAATGCCGGTTTCCGGTGCTCAGACTTGGTTGCTGGTGCCAGGGTTGGAGCCGGGGACGGAGTACCAGTTCAGTGTGCTGGCCCAGAACAAATTGGGCACGGGCCCATTCAGCGAAGTTGTGACAGTCAACACGGCAGGTGGGTTCTGCTTCTAGTGCCATCAATGCCTCCTTTTTTTCTTTCTGTTTACTGCCACTGACTTGGCTCCCACACCTTTTTTCTTTTCTTTCCATTAGTCACAATGTAGTATACTGCCCTCTAGTGGGTCTTAGATGTCAAATATTACACTGGTACTGCTATCAAGTCACATCCTATAAAAGGGCTGCATGCGATTTTTAACCGTATTTAGGATCTAAACAAGAATGTATTGAACAAAACAAGAAAGGGGCATGAATAAATAAATATATTGCTTACTTTCCCCCCTACTTTCTGTATTTGTCAACTGACAAATAAAACAACAAAAAAAACGGGAAAAAAAACCAACAGACTTCTCACGGGTGTTGTTGTTTTTTTTTTTTTCCATGATTGTCTCGGCCTAAAACGCCTGAATTCGCGGAAGCTTTTACGAAAGTTTGGCAACATTTTATGGCTTATTTGTTTTTCAATGACACTGTATCTATCATTGTTTTAAATGTTCAGTTTTACCTTAACCTCAACAGAAATTGGAAAACAGATACTACATTAATGATTTACTCTTTTTATACCGCACATACTTTAAATTAGACACTAGATGGCAGTAGAAGCAAATACTCAGAGCTCATTGTCAAATCATAAACATTTTTAAACAGTTGAAACTAGTAACAGTGATAATGAATCCAAAATTACAAAAAGAAACAACTTGTGGTGCTCTGACATGTTTATTTTACGCTTGAAAAGTGTTTGTCCATCTTAAACGTTGATTTACACGTTTACCCCCGCACGTTAGAAGCATTCGTGGACTGTCACTCTCATCAATCAATCAATGATTATTTATATAGCCCTAAATCACTAGTGTCTCAAAGGGCTGCACAAACCACAACGACATCCTCGGTAGAGCCCATCACACTTCAACATCTCTAACATGTAAATGATACCTCTTAGCTTGGTCAGCATTGCAAATTCAAATATTTTTTCTTAATTACCTCACCACGGTAAAAAAAAATTAAGTTCAAATACATGTAAACTATACGTCAGGATGCTGGTTTGTTGCTCAGTGTTTATACACTATATTACCCAGAAGGCTTAGCACCCTTGACAGGAATCAAATGTACAAAACCCAAAATCAGTGACGTTGGCACGTTGTTTAATTCTTAAATAAAAACAGAATACAATGATTTGCAAATACTTTTCAACTTATATTCATTTGAATAAACCGCAAAGACATTAACTTAACAATCGCTCGGGCCCAGCGAAGCCGGATGCATTTCTGGGTGTTGTTGATAAATGGCTTTCGCATTGCATAGTAGAGTTTTAACTCGCACTTACAGATGTAGCGACCAACCTTACTTACTGACAGTAGTTTTCTGAAGTGTTCCTGAGCCATGTGGTGATATCCTTTACACACTGATGTCACTTTTATAGTAGTATAGTAAATAGTCGTATTTGTTTAATAACATGATGAGGTGGTTATACATTAATAGTCATATTTGGCTTTTGCTTAAATTGACTTCTGTGTGAATAAAAAAAAAAAATCTTAACATTACCTTGCATTTTTTTCATTTAATTTTTTTTTAATTTCCACGTCTTTCTGTCAGGTATAATTGGGCAATAATAAATATTATATATACCACAGGTGTCAAACTCAAGATGTGGCCCACGACATCATTTTATCTGGCCCGCAAACACCTGGAAAAGAAATGTTGTTGTCGGGTCCAAACTTTGATGACATTTATTAACCTTCGTCTTGTGTTAGGGTCGGCACCGACCCGTTTTAGTTTTTAAATGCATAAAAACACCACATACATTTATTTTTTTGCATCAAAGCTTTTTGACTTTGTCAGGAACCTCTTTGTCAACAAAATAAAACATTTTAATTTTTTTCACAAAATTATAAAATGCTCTGGTAGAAATGATGCCCTTGGTGTTGTTAGGGTCGGTTTCGACCCAGTTATAAAAATAAGATGATAAAGCAATGATAAGAGCCAAAACTGAACACACTGACAGCCAGCTCCTCTCCCAATCATGTGAGCTTTAGTGGATTCTCATTTTACCTTGTTATCCTGTACAAAAACAAACAAAAGACGGACACTAAAAGTGTCACTTTTTGCCACTCTGATTTTGTTTTTTATTAGTTTTGGAACTAGTAATCTATTTCTCTTGGTTTCATTTGCTTGATTGGTTGTTGTTTGTTTGATGTTGGATTTCTGTTGCTGAAAAAAATACTTTTTAGCCTTTTTCTTGAAGTAAATATATATGGGTCGAAATTGACCCGTAACACCATAGATGTTACTATAGTTAAAATTCTTAAAATGAAAAAATAAATAAAACACATTTATTTAAGAGATGTGTTCTAATACCCCTTAGTAATAGTTAGGTAACACAACAACTTTTTTTTTTATGTATATGATTCTTTTGAGGTTCGTTCTACCATTCTTTAAAATTGAAATCGAGGGGTATACTGACAAAAAAAGGCCCAATGGCCCAAACCAAAAATATTAAAACCAATATTTTCAAGGATAAGGAAGCCTAACGAGGGTAACCAAGAGATGAGAAACAAATTGGATGATAGATAATTGTTTTTAGTGTATTTTACAGCTGATTTAAGACATGGGTCAAAACCGACCCGTTAACATAAGAGATGGTAACAGAAAGCTAACACAAGAGGAGGGTTAAACAAGACAAGAAGCAAGGAATTAAACAGCGACAGAATTAAATTTGGCTCAATTGAGGAGAAACGTCTGGACTGTACTCTTGTACAGTCTCCACCCCGCTCTGACGAGAGATTGTGTGCCTCCTCTTTTATTTGGACTTTCTCTGATTACACGGCAACAGCTGTTTTTTAAGGGAGAGGGGTCGTAAACAGCCATCGCATTTGATTAAAAATTTGGCTCAATTGAGGGAGAAACGTCTGGACTGTATTACCTGTACAGTCTCCACCACGCTCTGACGAGAGATTGTACGCCGCCTCTTTTATTTGGACTTTCTCTGATTACACGGCAACAGCTGTTTTTATGGTGGATCTAACATAATAATGACAGTCCAGTCCATAGTGGATCTAACATAATAGTGTGAGAGTCCAGTCCATAGTGGATCTAACATAATAGTGTGAGAGTCCAGTCCATAGTGGATCTAACATAATAGTGTGAGAGTCCAGTCCATAGTGGATTTAACATAATATTGGGAGAGTCCAGTCCATAGTGGATCCAACATGATAGTGAGAGTCCAGTCCGTAGTGGATGTAACATAACAGTGTTAGAGTCCAGTCTATAGTGGATCTAACATAATAGTGTGAGAGTCCAGTCCATAGTGGATCCAACATAATAGTGAGAGTCCAGTCCATAGTGGATCTAACATAATAGTGTGAGAGTCCAGTCCACAGTGGATCTAACATAATAGTGTGAGAGTCCAGTCCATAGTGGATCTAACATAATAGTGTGAGAGTCCAGTACATAGTGGATCTAACATAATATTGTGAGTTTCCAGTCCATAGTGGATCTAACATTGTAGTGAGAGTCCAGTCCATAGTGGATCTAACATAATAGTGGGAGAGTCCAGTCCATACTGGATCTAACATAATAGTGAGAGTCCAGTCCATAGTGGATCTAACATAATAGTGGGAGAGTCCAGTCCATAGTGGATCTAACATAATAGTGAGAGTCCAGTCCATAGTGGATCTAACATAATAGTGAGAGTCCAGTCCATAGTGGATCTAACATAATAGTGGGAGAGTCCAGTCCATAGTGGATCTAACATAATAGTGTGAGAGTCCAGTCCATAGTGGATCTAACATAATAGTGGGAGAGTCCAGTCCATAGTGGATCTAACATAATAGTGAGAGTCCAGTCCATAGTGGATCTAACATAATAGTGGGAGAGTCCAGTCCATAGTGGATCTAACATAATAGTGAGAGTCCAGTCCATAGTGGATCTAACATAATAGTGGGAGAGTCCAGTCCATAGTGGATCTAACATAATAGTGAGCCATCGCATTTGATTAAAAATGTGGCTCAATTGAGGAGAAACGTCTGCGATGAGGTGGCGACTTGTCCAGGGTGTACGCCACCTTCCGCCCGATTGTAGCGGAGATTGGCACCAACGCCCCCTGCGACCTCAAAGGGAATAAGCAGTAGAAAATGGATGGATGGAGGAGAAACGTCTGGGCTGTACTCTTGTACAGTCTCCACCCCGCTCTGACGAGAGATTGTACGCCTCTTCTTTTATTTGGACTTTCCCTGATTACATGGAAACAGCTGTTTTAAAGGGAGGAGGGGTCATAAACAGCCATCGCCTTGATTAAAAATTTGGCTCAATTGAGGAGAAACACATTTTTGCGATAACTTAGATACAATTATTCTGATTAAAAGATAGTTTGTTTATGAGTGTAGGACAGGACAGCACGTGGCAAATGTGGAGTGGTTCTAAATGAATCTACCAAGTAATAACAGGTGGATCCCGACAATCTTAATGCTTGGAAGTATCCTCATACCTCAAGGACCCGCGCACCAGGCCTGCATGGTACGTCAGGAAGATTCCTGCTCTTTAAAATCGATGCCTCAGCGAGACATGGACCGATGACCTCATTTACACGGGAGACCTCAACGTATTGATAGCTTTGAAAGTGATGGTAATGGCTTTATTGGTTCCGGGCATGCTCGTTAACATGTTGCGTTAAAGAAAATCCAATTTCCATTTGTGCAATTCGACGAAAAAGGCCGAGTTTATTTACAGAATACAAGGATTTGCAAATTCTTTTCAATTTATATTCAATTGAATGGACTGCAAAGACAAGATATTTCATGTTCCAAATGAAAAACATACTTTTTTATTTGCCATTAACATAGAATTTATTGGCAGCAACACATTGCTGCTAATGTCAATAGTGGATCTAACATAATAGTGAGAGTCCAGTCCATAGTGGATCTAACATAATAGTGAGAGTCCAGTCCATAGTGGATCTAACATAATAGTGAGAGTCCAGTCCATAGTGGATCTAACATAATAGTGAGAGTCCAGTCCATAGTGGATCTAACATAATAGTGAGAGTCTAGTCCATAGTGGATCTAACGTAATAGTGTGAGAGTCCAGTCCATAGTGGATCTAACATAATAGTGAGAGTCCGGTCCATAGTGGATCTAACCTAATAGTGAGAGTCCAGTCCATAGTGGATCTAACATAATAGTGTGAGAGTCCAGTCCATAGTGGATCTAACATAATAGTGAGAGTCCAGTCCATAGTGGATCTAACATAATAGTGTGAGAGTCCCCCCCTCCTTCACTAAGGAGAAACAGCAGATCAACTGTTGTAAAAGGGGGGTTTTAGTATGCGTGCCCAAGGTGCAAACAATTTGGACAAACCTGGATTACAGGTCTCAAAATGTCCTTTTGCTTGCTGACATCACACATGCAGCTTGAGCATGGGGATGGTATATTTAAAATGGATCTTTTCAAAATATTGAACATTTTGAGTCATGTGCGGGGTGTAGTTTTCCAGAAAATGTAAATGTAAAACTTTTTTTTTTTTTAACTTTAGAGGCTTCATGGTGTGTTGTGTGACTTTCCACACTCAGGAAGGTAGCGAATGCAAAGAACTTGATAAAGTAAAGTACGAGCAAGATTACCCAGAGACCTTTACCATCATAGTGAGAGTCCAGTCCATAGTGGATCTAACATAATAGTGAGAGTCCAGTCCATAGTGGATCTAACATACTAGTGTGAGAGTCCAGTCCATAGTGGCTCTAACATAATAGTGTGAGAGTACAGTCCATAGTGGATCTAACATAATAGTGAGAGTCCAGTCCATAGTGGATCTAACATAATAGTGGAGAGTCCAGTCCATAGTGGATCTAACATAATAGTGGGAGAGTCCAGTCCATAATGGATCTAACATGATATTGTGAGAGTCCAGTCCATAGTGGATCTAACATAATAGTGTGAGAGTCCAGTCCATAGTGGATCTAACATAATAGGGAGAGTCCAGTCCATAGTGGATCTAACATAATAGTGGGAGAGTCCAGTCCATAGTGGATCTAACATAATAGTGTGAGAGTCCAGTCCATAGTGGATCTAACATAATAGTGAGAATCCAGTCCATAGTGGATCTAACATAATAGTGGGAGAGTCCAGTCCATAGTGGATCTAACATAATAGTGGGGAGAGTCCAGTCCATAGTGGATCTAACATAATAGTGGGAGAGTCCAGTCCATAATGGATCTAACATGATATTGTGAGAGTCCAGTCTATAGTGGATCTAACATAATAGTGTGAGAGTCCAGTCCATAGTGGATCTAACATAATAGTGAGAGTCCAGTCCATAGTGGATCTAACATAATAGTGAGAGTCCAGTCCATAGTGGATCTAACATAAAAGTGGGGGAGTCCAGTCCATGGTGGATCTAACATAATAGTGAGAGTCCAGTCCATAGTGGATCTAACATACTAGTGTGAGAGTCCAGTCCATAGTGGCTCTAACATAATAGTGTGAGAGTACAGTCCATAGTGGATCTAACATAATAGTGAGAGTCCAGTCCATAGTGGATCTAACATAATAGTGGGAGAGTCCAGTCCATAGTGGATCTAACATAATAGTGGGAGAGTCCAGTCCATAGTGGATCTAACATAATAGTGGGAGAGTCCAGTCCATAATGGATCTAACATGATATTGTGAGAGTCCAGTCCATGGTGGATCTAACATAATAGTGTGAGAGTCCAGTCCATAGTGGATCTAACATAATAGGGAGAGTCCAGTCCATAGTGGATCTAACATAATAGTGGGAGAGTCCAGTCCATAATGGATCTAACATAATAGTGTGAGAGTCCAGTCCATAGTGGATCTAACATAATAGTGAGAATCCAGTCCATAGTGGATCTAACATAATAGTGGGAGAGTCCAGTCCATAGTGGATCTAACATAATAGTGGGAGAGTCCAGTCCATAGTGGATCTAACATAATAGTGGGAGAGTCCAGTCCATAATGGATCTAACATGATATTGTGAGAGTCCAGTCTATAGTGGATCTAACATAATAGTGTGAGAGTCCAGTCCATAGTGGATCTAACATAATAGTGAGAGTCCAGTCCATAGTGGATCTAACATAATAGTGAGAGTCCAGTCCATAGTGGATCTAACATAATAGTGAGAGTCCAGTCCATAGTGGATCTAACATAATAGTGAGAGTCCAGTCCATAGTGGATCTAACATAATAGTGAGAGTCCAGTCCATAGTGGATCTAACACAATAGTGAGAGTCCAGTCCATAGTGGATCTAACATAATAGTGTGAGAGTCCAGTCCATAGTGGATCTAACATAATAGTGAGAGTCCAGTCCATAGTGGATCTAACATGATATTGTGAGAGTCCAGTCCATAGTGGATCTAACACAATAGTGAGAGTCCAGTCCATAGTGGATCTAACATAATAGTGTGAGAGTCCAGTCCATAGTGGATCTAACATAATAGTGAGAGTCCAGTCCATAGTGGATCTAACATGATATTGTGAGAGTCCAGTCCATAGTGGATCTAACATAATAGTGTGAAAGTCCAGTCCATAGTGGATCTAACATAATAGTGAGAGTCCAGTCCATAGTGGTTCTAACATAATAGTGGGAGAGTCCAGTCCATAGTGGATCTACCATAATAGTGTGAGAGTCCAGTCCATAGTGGATCTAACATAATAGTGAGAGTCCAGTCCATAGTGGATCTAACATAATAGTGGGAGAGTCCAGTCCATAGTGGATCTAACATAATAGTGGGAGAGTCCAGTCCATAGTGGATCTAACATAATAGTGGGAGAGTCCAGTCCATAATGGATCTAACATGATATTGTGAGAGTCCAGTCTATAGTGGATCTAACATAATAGTGTGAGAGTCCAGTCCATAGTGGATCTAACATAATAGTGAGAGTCCAGTCCATAGTGGATCTAACATAATAGTGTGAGAGTCCAGTCCACAGTGGATCTAACATAATAGTGTGAGAGTCCAGTCCATAGTGGATCTAACCTAATAGTGAGAGTCCAGTCCATAGTGGATCTAACATAATAGTGGGAGAGTCCAGTCCATAGTGGATCTAACATGATATTGTGAGATTCCAGTCCATAGTGGATCTAACATAATAGTGAGAGTCCAGTCCATAGTGGATCTAACATAATAGTGTGAGAGTCCAGTCCATAGTGGATCTAACATAATAGTGAGAGTCCAGTCCATAGTGGATCCAACATAATAGTGAGAGTCCAGTCCATATTGGATCTAACATAATAGTGTGAGAGTCCAGTCCATAGTGGATCTAACATAATAGTGAGAGTCCAATCCATAGTGGATCTTACATAATAGTGTGAGAGTCCAGTCCATAGTGGATCTAACATAATAGTGTGAGAGTCCAGTCCATAGTGGATCTAACATAATAGTGTGAGAGTCCCCCCGCCCCCTCCTTCGCTAAAGAGAAACAGCAGATCAACTGGTGTAAAAGGGGGTTTTAGTATGCGTGCCCAAGGTGCAAACAGTTTGGACAAACCTGAATTACAGGTTTGTCCAAACTGGAAGGTAGCGAATGCAAAGTACTTGATAAAGTCAAGTACAAGCAAGATTACACAGAGACCTTTACTTTTTTCACCCTGCATTGCTTCTGACACCCCCCCCCCCCCCCCCCCCCCCCCCCAGGCTCCCCTCTGGTCACCCCAGAACCACTGGTGCTTCTCAGCCCACCTCGGTGCCTCACAGCCAATCGCACGCAGCACGGTGTCCTCCTCACTTGGCTCCCCCCGGCCAACCACTCCTCCCCCATCAACCGCTACATCATCGAGTTCCGCCTCGGGGAGCGATGGGAAACCCTCGACGACTTGATCCCGTCCACGGAGACCGAGCTCATCGCCAGAGACCTCGTCCAGGTAGGGGGACGCGACACGTTTTTCCGGACCATAGGACACGCCTTAATACAGGGTGCATTAAATACTTTTCATCCAAATGTAAAAGACTTCCTTGTGGTCTACGTCAGTGTTTTTCAACATTTTCTGAGGCAAGGCACATTTTTGTCATCAAAATAAATCCGGAGGCACACCACCCGGCAGAAAACGTTAAAAAATGTAACTCCACCAGGTCCATCCATCCATTTAATACCGCTTATTCCCTTTCGGGGTCGCGGGGGGCGCTGGCGCCTATCTCAGCTACAATCGGGCGGAAGGCAGGGTACACCCTGGACAAGTCGCCACCTCATCGCAGGGCCAACACAGATAGACAGACAACATTCACACTCACACACTAGGGCCAATTTAGTGTTGCCAATCAACCTATCCCCAGGTGTATGTCTTTGGAAGTGGGAGGAGCCTATCCCCAGGTGCATGTCTTTGGAAGTGGGAGGAGCCTATCCCCAGGTGCATGTCTTTGGAAGTGGGAGGAGCCTATCCACAGGTGCATGTCTTTGGAAGTGGGAGGGGCCTATCCCCATGTGCATGTCTTTGGAAGTGGGAGGAGCCTATCCCCAGGTGCATGTCTTTGGAAGTGGGAGGAGCCTATCCCCAGGTGCATGTCTTTGGAGGTGGGAGGAGCCTATCCCCAGGTGCATGTCTTTGGAGGTGGGAGGAGCCTATCCCCAGGTGCATGTCTTTGGAGGTGGGAGGGAGCCGGTGTACCCGGATGGAACCCACGCATTCACGGGGAGAACATGTAAACTCCACACAGAAAGATCCCGAGCCTGGATTTGAACCCAGGACTGCAGGAACTTCGTATTGTGAGGCAGACGCACTAACCCCTCTGCCACCGTGAAGCCCTCCACCAGGTCGTCGTGCCTTATTTGGAGTTTGTTGGTGTTTTCCTGCGTGTAGTGTTTTAATTCTTGTCTCGCGCTCCTTTTTTGGTGGCCTTTTCTCTTTTTTTTGGTGTTTTCCTGTAGCAGTTTTATGTCTTCCTTTGAGCGATATTCCGCGCACCTGCTTTTTCTAGCAAGCAGGACTATTTACGTTGTTGTTGTTGTTGTTGTTGTTACCCTTCGTGGTGAGGACATTGTTGGTTCTCATTTCACGTACAGATGTGCTGTAGTGGACACCGTAAGTTTTTGCTGTCGTCCAGCATTCTGTCTCTGTTTACTGTTTTCAACAGTATACCATATTTCCTTGAATTACCAATTGGGCGCTAATTAATTTAAAACCTCTTCTCACTCTGGCGCTAACCAAAGGCATGCGGTAAAAGTAAGCATGCGCTAATTATTTTATAACCTCTTCTCACTCCGGCACTTACCAAAGGCATGCAGTAAAAATATGAGTGTGGTGGAAGGATACCATCATGAAAAGCACATTTAATTAACCTTTACTTATAAATGAAATCCATGCCAGCTCCTTCTGATCAAAAGCATCGATAACTTGTTTATAGAAGTCTTCCTTATCTTTCTTCAGTTTTAAAAGTCTTTTCTGTCTCGATGGAAATCTTCCTTTATTACCTCCTGCTTCGATTGAAAGTCCAGTTTAGAAAACTGATATCAGACCGCTGCTATCAGTTAGCTCGGCTCCTCAAGTGCGGGCGACAACGGAATTATCCCCGGACAACTCCCCCTCCCGTTCTGCTCCGTGGGTGATCTCTTTATCCCACCGCTGCCACCAGGAAGTGTTATTGTCTAAATAATACACTGGGTATTTAGGACTGGAACATGCTTTATTTCAGCCCGGTTGTTTACATAGCCAGCATAGGTGTTACATCCTAAAAGGTCCGCGTCCCAGCACATACCACGTCACTTCCTCTGCAGCCGAGTAGTCGCAAGAAGGATCACTAGCGCCCTCTACCACCAGGAGGCGGGAGTCATTTAATGACTCATATTTCACACACGCAGCTACGGTATTGTGACGGTCTCAAGCAGTCGTCTTGCGGGTTCCAAGGACCACCAAGGAAGGACATGGCTTGAGCAGTTTGACTTTGTTTATTTTTCAATATAACCTCAGTCCAGGTCGCTCTTCCGCTCCTCCGCTCGCTCTCCGCCTCCTCGCCGCCATCTTGGGCCGGGCTCCAGCATGCCCTGCCTGTCTGTCGGACCGTTGGCTCCGCCTCCATGCAGGTATATTGATAAAACATGGCTGCTTACTGTTCTTTTTAGCATACCGGTATTCAATAGCTTGGACCTTAAATCCGGCGGTAATACTAAGCATCCGCTAATTATTTTGCGAAGCGAGTTTGACCCGGCAGTAACTCAAGGTAGGCACATACTATATGCCCGGGGGCAATTCAAGGAAATCCGGTATACGTTGAAGTCGCGGTTCCACAGATGCACGTCAAAGTAGCCAAGCGCATAGACTACCCAACAGGTTTAATGTTTTTCAACACCACCGTCAATGAATATGCTTTTATTTTCGGACTTTCCAGTCTCTCTCCAACTTCCTCCTCCTCCTGCACCCGAACGCTCACTGTTAAAGACTACAGATGACTAGTTTAACACGTACAACCTGCGCAATCTAATCATCTGCCGGCCGTGTCTCGCCGTCAGCACATGCCACGCCCCCGTCTGATGGCGCTCTGTTTTCCTTCACTCCTGCAGAGCGCTAATCACAATCCCTTTCCACGATATAGTTCGGACTTTTCAGTACTTCGTGTCTCTGCTTTGTTCTCTCCTGTGTCTTTCTGTCTCACTCCAACTCCAACAACCGTGTCTCGCCCCGGCTGCTGCTAATAAGTGTGGCAGTTGATTTGGATGATTAATCCCAGCTGGGTAATCCAATCACCACTGCCAGCTGTGCTTTGAGGCCCGGTCCTTCCATGCCTCCCTCCACAGGGTTATGCTTGTATAGTGCTATTCGACCTTCAAGGTACTCAAAGAGCTTTGACACTATTTCCACATTCCCAAAAGTCAGTACATTCCTACTCTCACCTATGGTCATGAAGTGTGGCTCATGACCGAAAGAATAAGATCACGGATACAAGCGGCCGAAATGAGTTTCCTCAGAAGGGTGGCTGGCATCTCCCTCAGAGATGGGGTGAGAGGTTCAGTCACCCGAGAGAGCCTCTGCTCCTTCGCTTAGAAAGGAACCAGCTTAGGTGGTTCGGGCATCTCGTGTGGATGCCTCACGAGCATCTCCCTAGGGAGGTCCTCGTTGGGAGACCCGGGGCAGGCCAAGGACCTGATGGAGGGGGTTTACATCTCCTCTCTGGTCTGGGAATGCTTTGGGATCCCCCAAGAGAAAGTTGCTAATGTTGCTCTGGAGAGGGAAGTCTGGGGGTCTCTGCTGGAGCTGTTGTCCCCGCGACCCGATTCCGGGTAAGCGGTTGAAAATGGATGGATGGACACGCACATTCGCACACTGATGGTGGGCGCTGCCATGCAAGACCCTGACCACGACCCATGAGGAGCAAGGGTGAAGTGTCTTGCTCAAGGACACAATGTACATGACAAGGTTGGTAGAAGGTAGGGATTGAACCAGGAACCCTCAGGCTGCTGGCACGGCCACTCTGCCAACCGCGCCACGCCAGACCATTTACACGTTTACTGTCAGGTTCAAACACTGATGACATCTATTAAACAGACAAGAAGCAAGGAATCATGCAGAGACAGAGTTCAATTTAGCTCATGAGGAGAACGCATGGAGCTGCACACTTAGTCACAGTTTCGCCCTACGCTCCTAGGTTCAGTTCCCGCCTCCCTCTATTTATTCAGGAGTTCCCCAGTCAACATCACCGAGGCCGCTTCTAAAAGAAGTGGTCACACATATCACGCAAAGCAGCTCCAGTACGCACGATAAGTGACGAAACGTGCTGGGGCCTTGTAATTTCGCCTTGTCTCTGCTTTGTCGTCTCATCTTCGTTGAGGTCCTTGAAGTCCTTAAAACAAAGATCTCGGATCCGCACTTCAGACAATAAGTTTCGTCCTTGCACAGATACAAAAGTCTAACTTGAGCACAATAGCTAATAACTATAGCAAAGGACTTTACACATACTAAATACCCTCTGTGTTCTTTGATGTTTGATGTTTCCCTCTTACACACATGGAAGAGGGATGTGTACTATGGCTATGAGTTGTTTTTTTTTTGGTTGTTGTTTTTTTTTTCCCCTAAGCCTCAGTCTGCACCCCCACTCCAGGGCCTAGGCTAAGACCGATTTTTACATTTTATTTTAATCTTCTATTTTTTTCTTCCCCCCCGCCGCCCAACCCCCTTTGTTTACCTGTATGTCATCTTTTTTGTAAGGGGCGCTGGGAGCCGGCAGACCCGTCAGCGATCCTGTTCTGTCTCCCAGTAATGTTTGTCTGATCTTGAATGGGATTGTGCTGAAAATTGTAATTTTCCTGAAGGAACTCTCCTGACGGAATAAATAAAGTACTATCTAATCTAATCTAAAGTTGTGTGATAATATATATACATGATTATTCTAACGTTTACTGGCGTCATATAATGCAGGCTGTACGTACTTCTTATGTGTGGATGCCATCTACTGGTCACACTTATCATTACACCATGTAACAAAAAAAAATGCTTGAGGTCGGTAAGCACAACCAGAATTATTCTTCGCACCAGGTTATAAGGCATATAAGGTTATAAGGGTTTTAAGTGTGCCGTATAGTCGGAAAAATACGGTATGTAAGTGCGAGGATCCAAGTTTTTTTGATGGGTCTCCCCGGCACCAGGAATCCTGGTACGAGTTCCGAGTGATGGCCGTCATGGATGATCTGATCAGTGAGAGCAGCAATGTCGTGGGCGTGTCCAGCACAGGTCAGTATCGCACTTTCTCGATTGGATAATCGCCAATTAATTAGAGACTCTCTGTGTCCATTTCTGAATGTCTATACTTTTCCCGTCAGATCCCTTCCCCCCCGCCGAGGTGGCTGACGAGGGGCTGGCGCGGCCCGTGGTGGCGGGCGTCGTGGCAACCATCTGCTTCCTGGCAGCGGCGGTGCTGTTCAGCACGCTTGCGGCTTGTTTCGTCAACAAGCAGCACCGGCGCAAACTCAAGCGTAAACCGGGTTGGTCCCAACACACCCCCCTACCCCGCCGCACCCTTCTCATACCCGACTGGGTGAATAAAGTACGTTTGTTCTCTCAGATCCGCCGTTGTCGGTGACGCACTTCAGAAAAAGCGTGGAATCCCCGTAAGTAGCGCCACAGCCGGAGCTCGAGCTGCTGCCCGTGCATCTTCTTCTGCACCACCTTTATTATATTAGAAAACAGCGAAAACCTTATCTGGATTATTCAGACCTACTCTGAAAATTGCTAAAAAATGCTGTCGCCAAAATTTTAGAAAGTGAAATACAAAGCAAAATCATTGATAATACAGTCATGGGGGGAAAAAAATCACATTAATAAGAGTTGTATTTAGATATTTTTGGATATATTTATTATGGATATTCTCAAAGATGTATCATAATCACCCCCAGATCCTCCACACGACACCTCCGCTCCGGACAGACTAACCTCCTCCGAACTCCGAGGACAAAGCTATAAACAGCCTGTGGAACGCTCTCCCTGACCACCTGAGGGTACCACAGACTGTGAATGCGTTTTAAAAAGGCTTAAAAACCCTTCTTTTAAAAAAAAAGCCTTTTTTAAGATATATGCGTTTTAGTTCTAGTTTTTATTTTCAATACACTGTAGCACTTTGAGGTTGTTTGCTCAATGTTAAGTGCTTTTTACAAATACAATCTATTATTATTATTAATATTATCATAATTAGACCAATCAATCAATCAAAGTTTATTTATATAGCCCTAAATCACGAGTGTCTCGAAGGGCTGCACAAGCCTCAATGACGTCCTCAGTTCAGATCCCACATCAGGGTAAGGAAAAACTCAACCCAATGCGCTACAATGAGAAACCTTGGAGGGGACCGCAGATGTGGTTCTCCTCCCCCTCCCCCTGGGTGACCGGGGCAATGGACGTTGAGTGGATCTAACATAATAGTGTAAGAGTCCAGTCCATAGTGGATCTAACATAATAGTGTGAGAGTCCAGTCCATAGCGGATCTAACATAATAGTGTGAGAGTCCAGTCCATAGTGGATTGAACATAATAGTGAGAGTCCAGTCCATAGTGAAACTTACATAATAGTGAGAGTCCAGTCCATAGTGGATCTAACATAATAGTGAGAGTCCAGTCCATAGTGGATCTAACATAATAGTGAGAGAGTCCAGTCCATAGTGGATCTAACATAATAGTGGGAGTCCAGTCCATAGTGGATCTAACATAATAGTGGGAGTCCATTCCATAGTGGATCTAACATAATAGTGGGAGTCCAGTCCATAGTGGATCTAACATAACAGTGAGAGTCCAGTCCATTGTGGATCTATCATAATAGTGAGAGTCCAGTCCATAGTGGATCTAACATAATAGTGAGAGTCCAGTCCATAGTGGATCTAACATAATAGTGAGAGTCCAGTCCATAGTGGATCTAACATAATAGTGAGAGTCCAGTCCATAGTGGATCTAACATAATAGTGAGAGTCCAGTCCATAGTGGATCTAACATAATCGTGAGAGAGTCCAGTCCATAATGGATCTAACATAATAGTGGGAGTGCAGTCCATAGTGGATCTAACATAATATTGTGAGAGTCCAGTCCATAGTGGATCTAACATAATAGTGTGACACTACAGTCCATAGTGGATCTAACATATTAGCAGGAGTCCAGTCCATAGTGGATCTAACATAATATTGTAAGAGTCCAGTCCATAGTGGATTTAACATAATAGTGAGAGTCCAGTCCATAGTGGATCTAAGATAATAGTGAGAGTCCAGTCCATGGTGTATCTAACATAATATTGTGAGAGTCCAGTCCATGGTGTATCTAACATAATATTGTGAGAGTCCAGTCCATAGTGGATCTAACATAATAGTGAGAGTTCAGTCCATAGTGGATCTAACATACTATTGTGAGAGTCCAGTCCTTAGTGGATCTAACATAATAGTGAGAGTCCAGTCCATAGTGGATCTAACATAATAGTGGGAGTCCAGTCCACAGTGGGTCTAGCATAATATTTTGAAAGTCCAGTCCGTAGTGGATCTAACATAATATTGTGAGAGTCCAGTCCATAGTGGATCTAACATAATAGTGAGAGTCCAGTCCATAGTGGATCTAACATAATAGTGTGAGAGTCCAGTCCATAGTGGATCTAACATAATAGTCAGAGTCCAGTCCATAGTGGGGCCAGTAGGAGACCATCCCGAGTGGAGACAGGTCAGCTGCGCAAAGACGTCCCCAACTGTGGTCACCTAATAACCTCTCCACGCAGGAGAGGGAAAAGATGCGGCAGATCAACTGGTCTAAAACGAGGGTCTATTCAAAGGCTAGAGTATACAAATGAGTTTTAAGATGGGACTTAAATGCTTCTACTGAGGTAGCATCTCTAACTGTTACTACTAGAACATTCCAGAGTACTGGAGCCCCAATAGAAAACGCTTTGTAGCCCGCAGACTTTTTTTGGGTTCTGGGAATTGCCAATATGTGCTGTAAGTTGCTGGAAGAAAACAACATAAAAGGGTGAAGTAATTCAGAGGTGCAGAAGAACGTGTTCAGTAGTCAGCTTGTGTCGGTTAGGAGTCCAAAGCAGCCGAGTCAGCATTTCCAGCTGCAAGTGTGTGTATTGTGTTCTTTAACCTTAAACACTGTCTGCTCTCTGCATGATTGTCAGTGTTTAACACTACTTTTTTGCTTGTTTAGCCACTCATTTTAACGTACAGTCTAGAACCATCCGTCTGTGTGTAGACATACGAGTGCACTGGGGAAAAAAACACAAAAAAATGGTCAATTCTCCAAAAAGCATCACAAATTGTATTCATTTTACACGACCAGATGCCAGCAGGGCCGCCTTTACTTTTCCCGCACTTGGTATATTTTAAAGATGAACCCGGCTGGTGTTGTTTGTCTCCCGCCGCAGGCCTCCTCTCACCCCCTTGCCAGGGGTAGAGCCCTGCTGGGACCAGCCTGCCAGGAGCACTTTCTTGCCCCCGCCTGCCAGCCCCCTGTGAGTGTGCTGCACTGCACTGCACTGGCCTGGCCGCATGCAAAACAAAAAAAAAACAACAACAACAACAACAAAAATGACCTGGTGGCTGTTTTCATCGTGGTGAAGCTTCTTTTTTTTCCACGCATGCGCAAGTCTAAACGTGGTGCATGCAATCTTTGACCTGAGTGAGCGCGTGTCGGCCTGCATGGGTGTCAACTGCTCTCTTCACGTATGCGTGTGTGGACAAGGATAAGTTTACCCTGGCTAACTATCAGGTTCAAACACTGGTGACATTTATTAAACAAGACGTGAAGCAAGGAATCAAACAGACAAATGTCAATTTGGCTCAATATTGAGGAGAGTTCAGGTTCAAGATTTATTTGTTACATGCAGACTAATCCACAGTCAATCAATCGATGATGATTTATATAGCCCTAAATCACTAGTGTCTCAAAGGGCTGCACAAACCACAACGACATCCTCGGTAGAGCCCACATAAGGGCAAGGAAAACTCACACCCAGTTGGGTTTTTTTTCCATGCTCTTCAAATATTGCGTACAGTGGGATCCAAACACTAGTTGCAGAATCTAATACACTAAATACCCCCCAAAAATACAAACAATTGAATAGCTCTGATGTACATTAATTACAAGACAATTAAGTAGCATAATAAGTCACAGTAGTTATGGTAGAAGTACAGTAGTCAAATACAGTACAGTACCAATCAAACAGCTTACCACAACACTGCATAGACAAGACAAGATACGACAGGTAGCAACGACATCGGCATGACAATAATCCAGCCACTGACTGGAGGACAAAAACAGACTCAAATAGAAGTGGGCTGATTGACACCAGGTGTGGCCAGGTGCCAATCAGCCGCAGCTGAGGGGAAAACAGCGCACAGGGGGGGGAAAAAACAGGAAACAGGCAAAATAAGAGCGCTGACAGGAACTAAAAACAGGAAATACTAAACACACGGAGGAAAAAAACCAAAACACAAACAAACTGTCAGGGGAAAGCCTGACAGTAGGGATCATTTATTAGGGTGTCAATTAGAGATGCCCGATAATGGCTTTTTTTGCCGATATTTCGATATTGTCCAACTCGTAAATACCGATTCCGATATCAACCGATACCAATTAAACAGTCGTGTAAGAAACAAATTATTAGGCCTCATTTTGTTGCGATACCCCGCTGGATTGATTAAACAATGTAACAAGGTTTTTCAAAATAAATCAACTCAAGTTATGGGGAAAAAAAAGTGCCATATTTATTATTGAAGTCACAAAGTGCATTATTTTTTTTAACATGCCTCAAAACAGCACCTTGGAATTTGGGACATGCTCTCCCAGAGAGAGCATGGGGAGGTTGAGGTGGGCGGGGTTGAATTAGTTTGCTTACAATTTCGCCGTACAATGACAATAAAGATATAATGTATTCTATTCTGATGAGGTGGCGGGTGGGTGGTGTATATTGTGGCGTCCCGGAAAAGTTAGTGCTGCAAGGGATTCTGGGTATTTGTCCTGTTGTGTTACAGTGCGGATGTTCTCCCGAATTGTGTTTGTCATTCTTGTTTGGTGTGAGTTCACAGTGTTGCACATATTTGTAACAGTGTTAAAGTTGTTTATACCGCCACTCTGAGTGTGGCTGTCGACCAAGTATGCGTTGCATTCACTTGTGTGTGTGAAAAGCCGTAGATATTATGTGATTGGGCCGGCACGCAAAGGCAGTGCCTTTTAAGGTTTATTGGCGCTCTGTACTCCTCCCTACGACCGTGTACCACTCCGTAAGTCATAAATTTTACTTTTTGAAACCGATGCCGGTAATTTCTGATATTATATTTTAAAGCATTTACTGTATTGGCCGATAATATTGACAGCCCGGTATTATCGGACATCTCTAGTGTCAATAGGTATGCAAGAGGATTTTTGCAGGTTAGTTGCCGATCTGTCATTGACGTGGAAAAATGTCCTTTTATTTTGGAAATCCCCCCCAAAAAAGTGCATTTAGATCATCAATCAATGTCAATCAATGTTTATTTATATAGCCCCAAATCACAAATGTCTCAAAGGACTGCACAAATCATTACGACTACAACATCCTCGGAAGAACCCACAAAAGGGCAAGGAAAACTCACAACCAGTGGGCAGGGAGAATTCACATCCAGTGGGACGCCAGTGACAATGCTGACTATGAGAAACCTTGGAGAGGACCTCAGATGTGGGCAACCCCCCTCCTCTAGGGGACCGAAAGCAATGGATGTCGAGCGGGTCTAACATGATACTGTGAAAGTTCAATCCATAGTGGCTCCAACACAGCCGCGAGAGTTCAGTTCAAGCGGATCTAAGACAGCAGCAAGAGTCCCGTCCACAGGAAACCATCTCAAGCGGAGGCGGATCAGCAGCGTAGAGATGTCCCCAACCGATACAGGCGAGCGGTCCATCCTGGGTCCCGACGAGCGGTCCATCCTGGGTCTCGACTCTGGACACCCAGTACTTCATCCATGGTCATCGGACCGGACCCCCTCCACAAGGGAGGGGGGGACATAGGAGAAAGAAAAGAAGCGGCAGATCAACTGGTCTAAAAAGGAGGTCTATTTAAAGGCTAGAGTATACAGATGAGTTTTAAGGTGAGACTTAAATGCTTCTACTGAGGTAGCATCTCCAACTGTTACCGGGAGGGCATTCCAGAGTACTGGAGCCCGAACGGAAAACGCTCTATAGCCCGCAGACTTTTTTGGGGCTCTAGGAATCACTAATAAGCCGGAGTCCTTTGAACGCAGATTTCTTGCCGGGACATATGGTACAATACAATCGGCAAGATAGGCTGGAGCTAGACCGTGTAGTATTTTATACGTAAGTAGTAAAACCTTAAAGTCACATCTTAAGTGCACAGGAAGCCAGTGCAGGTGAGCCAGTACAGGCGTAATGTGATCAAACTTTCTTGTTCTTGTCAAAAGTCTAGCAGCCGCATTTTGTACCAACTGTAATCTTTTAATGCTAGACATGGGGAGACCCGAAAATAATACGTTACAGTAGTCGAGGCGAGACGTAACAAACGCATGGATAATGATCTTGGCGTCTTTAGTGGACAAAATGGAGCGAATTTTAGCGATATTACGGAGATGAAAGAAGGCCGTTTTAGTAACGCTTTTAATGTGTGACTCAAAGGAGAGGGTTGGGTCGAAGATAATACCCAGATTTTTTACAGAGTCACCTTGTTTTATTATTTGGTTGTCAAATGTTAAAGTTGTATTATTAAATAGAGGTCGGTGTCTAGCAGGACCGATAATCAGCATTTCCGTTTTTTTTGGCATTAAGTTGCAAAAAGTTAGCGGACATCCATTGTTTAATTTCATTAAGACACGCTTCCAACTGACTACAGTCCGGCGTGTTGGTCAGCTTTAGGGGCATGTAGAGTTGGGTGTCATCAGCATCAGATGTTGATTTAACACCAAAATTGGATGACCATAAATCAGTGGGTCTCACACTTTTTTCACCAAGTACCGCCTTAGAAAACGCTAGGCTCTCCAAGTACCACCATAGTCACCAACATTTAAATACAGTAGCGTAGTAGGCCTAAAAAAAATCATTAAAAAGAGGCAGATGTTTGTATTTAGCAGGTATGTTTAATACAGTTGTGCTCGTAAGTTTACATACCCTGGGAGAATTTATGATTTCTTCTTGACCATGCAGCCCATTTTTCTGCAAGTGCCTCCTAATTGTGCATCTTGAAACACAGAGTCCTATATTTCAGGTTAAGTTATTTGTGGATTTTTCTCTGCATCTCGAACAAATTTCCCTGGCTGTTGTGGCTGAAATCTTTTACTGGTCTACTTGAATCCCTCATTTTCCACTTCTTAATCAGCGTTTGAACACTGCTGATTGGCATTCCTCGGATATCTTTTTATACACCTTTCCTGTTTTATGCAGTTCAATTACCTTTTCTTGCAGATCCTTTGACAATAACTTTGCCTTCCCAATGACTCAGAATCTAGAAACATCCGTGCAGCACTAGATGAAAGATGCAATTGTCTGTCAGAAGCCCAGAAACTCACTTACCTTTCATACACACATTAGTTTCAAACAAACAAGTCACAGGTGAGGATTGGAACCTTGATTAGCCATCCAGACCTGTTTGTGTCAACTTTTGTGCATGTCATCAGATCAAAGTCACTGGGGGGATGTCAACTTTTGATCGGGGTCATTTAGGTACTTTCTTTTATATTGATTTAAAAAGAGTAAATACAGCTGTTTGCCAATAAATAGCTTCACACAACCGTTAAGTATGAGTGGAAGAAATTTTTTTTTTGTTATGGTTCATATTCTCTGAATAAAAAGAAGAAATCATAAATTCTCCCTGTCACGACGTGGACTATGGTGCAGTTGGTTTTCCCGTGGTGCAAAACGACTGGAACCGGACATGGCGTGAAGGTAATGACATCTTTTAATTTTAACTCGAAAGGTACAAATGAAACAAAGGGTATAAACAAAAGGCGCTGTCAGAGGAGGTACAAAACTGGACTATGAAACAAAACTATTACTACAACATAAACTATGGACATAAAACAAAACTTGCGAACTATGGGATGAATAACAAAACTTACGGGGAACGAAAAAAGAGTATGGATCATCAGCATGGAGCAAGGGTGGTAGAGGGCGGTAGAGGGTGATGTCGCCAGGCTGACTGCCTGGCAACTACAGGCTTAACTAGGTGCAGTGATGACAGGTGCGTGAGTCCAAACAAATCAGGTGCGTGAGTCGTGAACACATAACACATGGGTGTGAAACTCAAATTTGGCCCACCATTTAATTTTATTTGGCCCTTGAGGCAATATCAAATTAACGTTAGAGCTGGCCCGCCGGTAACACCACATTCACCGCTAATACTCATACTTGCCAACCCTCCCGATTTTCCCGGGAGACTCCCGAAGTTTAGTGCCTGTCCCGAAAATCTCCCTGGGCAACCATTCTCCCGATTTCCACCCGGACAACAATATTGGGAGCGTGCCTTTAACGTCCTCTACAACATGGCGTCACATACTCTTTTCCTCCATATAAACAGCGTGCAGGCCAAGTTACATAATATAAGCGGCTTTCACACACACGTACTTGGTCAACAGCCATACGGGTCACACAGAGGGTGGCCGTATAAACAACTTTAAAATTGTTACAAATATGCGCCACACTGTGAACCCACACCAAACAAGAATGACAAAACACATTTCGGGAGAACACCCGCACCGTAACACAACATAAACACAACTTAACAAATACCCAGAACCCCTTGCATCACTAACTCTTCCGGAACGCTACAATATACACCCCTCGCTACCACCAAACCCCGCCCACCTCTTTTTTTTTAAATTTTCGAATTTATTAGCCTGTGGAAAAAGTTAATGTTGATATTTACCTCAGAAGGCTGCAAATAGAAAAGAGGGCATTAATTTTTTTAATTAAATTTTATTTAATATACCACTGATCAATCAATCAATCAATCAATGTTTATTTATATAGCCCCAAATCACAAATGTCTCAAAGGACTGCACAAATCATTACGACTACGACATCCTCGGAAGAACCCACAAAAGTGCAAGGAAAACTCACACCCAGTGGGCAGGGAGAATTCACATCCAGTGGGACGCCAGTGACAATGCTGACTATGAGAAACCTTGGAGAGGACCTCAGATGTGGGCAACCCCCCCCCTCTAGGGGACCGAAAGCAATGGATGTCGAGCGGGTCTAACATGATACTGTGAAAGTTCAATCCATAGTGGCTCCAACACAGCCGCGAGAGTTCAGTTCAAAGCGGATCCAAGACAGCAGCGAGAGTCCCGTTCACAGGAAACCATCCCAAGCGGAGGCGGATCAGTAGCGTAGAGATGTCCCCAACCGATACACAGGCGAGCGGTCCATCCTGGGTCCCGACGAGTGGTCCATCCTGGGTCTCGACTCTGGACAGCCAGTACTTCATCCATGGTCATCGGACAGGACCCCCTCCACAAGGGAGGGGGGGACATTGGAGAAAAAAGAAAAGAAGCGGCAGATCAACTGGTCTAAAAATGAGGTCTATTTAAAGGCTAGAGTATACAGATGAGTTTTAAGGTGAGACTTAAATGCTTCTACTGAGGTAACATCTCGAACTGTTACCAGGAGGGCATTCCAGAGTACTGGAGCCCGAACGGAAAACGCTCTATAGCCCGCACACTTTTTTTGGGCTCTAGGAATCACTAATATTCTGATGTTTTTTCAAAGTTGATTTTGCACTATTACGTTATATAAGCTCTGCCTGTTCCATTGGACGAAACCGGAGTACCCGGAGGGAACCCACGCAGTCACGGGGAGAACATGCAAACTCCACACAGAAAGATCCCAAGCCAGGATTACTCAGGACCTTCGTATTGTGAGGCAGATGCACTAACCCCTGTTCTACCGTGCTGCCCTATTTAAGCCTTACTTGTTCAATATTCATTGCAAAACTTGTTTGGGTCCCTATTAAAAGGTTAATTTGTTCAACCTTGGCCCGCGGCTTTGTTCAGTTTTAAATTTTGGCCCACTCTGTGTTTGAGTTTGACACCCCTGACATAACAGGTGAGAACTGATGGGTTGGCATGGTGACAAAACAAACAAGAGTGCCCAATGAATCCAAAACAAAACAGAACGTGACCACAAGACACGACACCCTAACTTATAAGCACGACTGTATGTTTGGCCACAGTACGCACAGTTTGAACAGTCACACTGTGTTGGAATATTTCATTAAGTAATTATTGGGCGTACCAATAGATGAGAATACCTGCATAATTTATTGTCTGTACTCAATTAACTAATTAAACTGGAGACTCAAAAGATCTGTGGTGTGGATTGTTGGTCCTTCACCCCTTGGAATATTTCCATTTCCACGTCCATCCCGCTCAAGACTCTTTGGTTGTTTACTCTTGTCCTGTCCAGAGCGCTCCTGCCATCATGTCGGTTAATCAAAAGAAAGTTTTAGTTATAGCGTAGTCGAGAGTAATAAATGTTGTTTTTGAAGGGCTTTTTCTTTCGGTTGAAACGATGTCACCGATCACCCAAATGCTTCCGAAGGGTTCGTGTACCAACAGAATGTTACATTTGGGAACTCTTTGACGTAGGGCTGGGCGATACGGCCTTTTATTAATATCTCGATATTTTCAGGCCATGTCACGATACACCATATATATCTCCATATTTTGCCTTAGCCTTGAATGTGTCAGGGTCATTAGGTGATGAACCCCAAGATGCAGAGATGGAGGCAGGCATGGAGTGAGAAAAATGATTTAATAAAGATACCAAGACAAAATCAAACAAAAGGGTACTAACACAAAGCGCGCTCGAGGCGGATAACAAACCTTAGTTTGTTATCCGCCTCGAAATGAGTTTCCTCCGCCGGGTGGCGGGGCTCTCCCTTAGAGATAGGGTGAGAAGTTCTGTCATCCGGGAGGAACTCAAAGTAAAGCCGCTGCTCCTCCACATCGAGAGGAGCCAGATGAGGTGGTTCGGGTATCTGGTCAGGATGCCACCCGAACGACTCCCGAGGGAGGTGTTTAGGGCACGTCCAATCGGTAGGAGGCCACGGGGAAGACCCAGGACACGTTGGGATGACTATGTCTCCCGGCTGGCCTGGGAACGCCTCGGGATCCCCCGGGAAGAGCTAGACGAAGTGGCTGGGGAGAGGGAAGTCTGGGCTTCCCTGCTTAGGCTGCTGCCCCCGCGACCCGACCTCGGATAAGCGGAAGAACATGGATGGATGGATGGATGGCGCTTGTTTTACGTCTCTGAGAAGGAGTGATAAAAGCCTGCGGTGTAATGTCTGCAGCTAAAAGCAACTGCGTGAGAACGTACACTCCAATATCACCAATAGTCATTTTCTGTATCGCACATATGTCGAATATATTTCATATATCGCCCAGCCCTACTGCATCGTACATTTTTTCAACCGAGAAGGACAATTCCCTTCATTTTTAACCCTTTGGATGTGCGTTGCGCCATTTGGTTAAACCCCTCTGTCTGCCTTATTCTGTCAGGTTATCATCAGGGAAGATAAGCCCAGAGAGCTCCCCTCTGTCTCGGCCCCGCTCCATTTCTTCAGAGGGCTCCCACGGCCCAGGCCTCTACGTCAGGAAGCTTCCCAGCCCGCAGAGGGACAAGGACAAAGAGCTGTCCTTCTACAAGAAAACCAAGCGTGCCATAGCCAGCAGGAAGTACAGCGTGTCCAAGCACGAGGCGGAAGTCACCACGCCCATCGAGCTGATATGCCGCGGCCCGGACGGCCGCTTCGTCAT